>NC_136526.1:16150210-16202710 GCF_053919585.1 Euprymna scolopes | reverse complement strand
CTTACTTTTATTATTATTTTTATTATTATTATTATTATTATTATTATTATTTTTATTATTATTATTATTATTATTATTTTTATTCTTACTTTTATTATTATTTTTATTATTTTTTTATTATTTTCTATTATTATTTTTTTTATTATTATTATTAATTTATTTATCTATTTATATCCTTCTACAGGCATATTTTCATAGTTTCATATCCTTTATATTTTTATTATTATTATTTCTAGCGCCTTTGAGAAATTTTATTACCACACAAACTGAAACACCCGACATAAAAATCAAGAGTAGGTTCTTTTGATATGACAGAGTATCATGCTTCAATTTTGATTGAAGCACATTTCAAAACATTCATTTCAAAAGCGCTTCAGTTATATCAAAGAACCTACTGTTGATTTTATCTGTCGAGTCTTTCTGCTTGTGTGGTAATAAAACTTCTCACATGCACTTGTGACGTTAGGTTGCATAAGATGTTAAGTTTGATCAAAAGCGCCTGTTTCTTCTTGATTGTGATTATCGATTATCGATACTTATCGAAGACATTCCAATACAAAACCTATCTAAGAACACTATCAGGTCTATAAAGTACCCTCGTGTGGAATTTCATAAAAATCGACCCAGTCGTTTTCGAGTCCATAGAGAATGAACTCTCTCAAACAGAAAGTGCAGTACTTAAAAGTGACCCGATCTCTCTAATCTTTCTCTTATCGACCAACTGACACCACAAGACAAAATGCCATTCGTCTTCCAACAAGATGGCGCTACATGCCACACGTCTCACAGATCACTGACACGAGTTCATGACATGTTTACGGAAGAGAGAACAATAAGCCAAGGGGTTATGGCTACCATGTTCCCCGGACTTGTAATCATGTGATTTTTTATCTTTGGGGGACTTGAAAACAAAAAGGTTTATGCAAATAATTCTCACAATCTAGACCAACTAAAGGAGAACATTACCAACACTATCAGGATAATCATCAGAGAAGATCTACAGGCAGTATATGCAAACGTTGTTAAACGTTTACAGAAATGCATAGATGTCAACGGGGAGCACTTCCAGCATCTTTTATAACATAAATAGGTCATTTAAACAATAAAAGAATGTTCCTCCTTTCTACTACATTTTCTGGGCTATTTTTAAGTGGGCCGCCCTATATATTTTGTATGATAGTAATGATAATTCTTTATTAGTAATATATGATATGATAATTCTTTACTAGTAATATATGATATGATAATTCTTTACTAGTGATATATCATATAATTCTTTATTAGTAATATATGATATGATAATTCTTTACTAGTAATATATGATATGATAATTCTTTACTAGTAATATATCATATAATTCTTTATTAGTAATATATGATATGATAATTCTTTACTAGTAATATACGATAATTCTTTACTGGTAATATATGATATGATAATTCTTTACTAGTAATATATGATATGATAATTCTTTACTAGTAATATATCATATTATAATTCTTCACTAGTAATATATCATATGATAATTATTCTGTGTTATGTGATATCGATTACTCTATCATTTTTCATGGAAAATTATTAATCTTAGGTTCGTTGTAGATATTAATCACTCTTAGCTTGGTAATAGGGTATTGATTACTCTTATATTTTGTATTGCTTAAGCTATAATGATGACGACTATAGAATCTAATCTCATAGACCTCTTTGGCCAGACCTAATGGCCATATACATCTTTATGTAATCTTTAATGCTTTAAGGATACTCAGTTGGATGGCTTTATGTCTAACTTGATCGCAGGTGCAAATTTAAAATCATGTGTTGTATACATGTCTGCCATAATTTGTTGCATGCAGGTGTAAAACCTAATATAAATATGGAGAATACCACGACAGGCTGGCCTTGTGTCACACTTTGTCTCACATGCACAGTATTTGGATGTTACAATGTTACAAAACAGTAACCAGAAACTATTGATTAGACATGGGCTACACTATATAATATTGATTAAAAATTACTTGAATTAAAGTTTAGAGGCAATAGTCAAGTATTATGGTTCATCTATCATATAAAAGAAAAAATTTTTGGACAGACGCATTGGACCGTGACAAAATTGATATCGTTAGAAAGATCAATCTCTTGGGCGAAAAATATGTAAAAATTGGCCAAAAAAGTTAATTCTGTGCTGGTCAACTGGGCCGTTTTTTGCAAGGAGGGGTCAGTTTTTGATTCAACATTTTTGTAAGTCATCTGCCTACCAATCTCAACATCTATAAATATTAAAGCGAAAATGTATGTATGTATGTGTGTTCGCTTTTTCTGTGTCTACAAAAGGCTTTTTTCGCTCGCTTCACAACTTTTTAAAAATTTTTATATCACATATAAATCTTAATGTCTCACAGTTAACAACGAAGCTCGCCTGTCTATTTAATTTGCTTGATTTCGGAAAGATAAATATTCAACATTTGTCGCTCGCCGCATGTGGGTTAGTCTTTTTCCTATAACATCTTGGGGGAAAATAAGCGTTCAGCAGTAAATGAAATCCCGCAGTCAAACTTGACCCCATTGACTCATTAAAACGGGCACCTGCTAAATCCAAGTAATTAAATAAATTCAAACGTGTTTCCGTTAGCATCTCGCGGTGGGGCAATGGTTAACGTCGCAATTTTTTTTTTTTTTCACACTTTAATTTACAACTTTGCCTCAAGGGTTCGGGTCCGATCCTCATACTTACTTTTTTTTTACCCCCACCCCCCACCCCCGGAGTTTGTAAACACCCAGGCAACGCCGGGTATCTCTCGCTAGTACATTTATAAAATGTTATTTCGAAGGCTTGTGACGTCATAAGCCGTTGTGGCCATGACAGCTAGCACATTAGCTCTTTTCACCTCCTTTTCCTCTTTCGCGTTACAGGTTCGAGCCTGCCCACTATTGCTACTTTTTTTGTGTGCTCACATGGGTACTTGCTGCTATTTTGATGGAAACATTTTCTTTTTAGGGGTTGGTTGGTCAAGAGCGTTAGTATACCACCTCACTCCACCCGGGCAACGTCGGGTAGCCATGCGAGTTTTTTATTAGAGTTATAAAGGACTTTTCTGCTGTCTTTAAAAAATTTTTTTTATTAGAGTTATAAAGGACTTTTCTGCTGTCTTTAAAAAAAAAAAAAAAAAAAAAAAAAAAAAAACAGGCGAAATTACTTTCAAATTCTTATGTTGTTACTCTACCAGAAAACACCGGAAAGTAAAACAGTCGATTATTATGATTGTAATTGTTTAAATAGATAAATGTTATCGATGCGAAAAGTTATGGTATGTTGAAATATTTACATTGAATAGTTCTCAGAAATGTTAACATAATATTAGAACAAACAAAATACGTGACGAAGGTAGATTACCCCATTTGTGTCTTGATCACGTGCAGTTAATGACGTAACGAGATAGCTTGATAATACACGTAGTGTGTTTAGTTTAGACTTTGGAGTCAGACTTTAAAGTCAAAAAAGTTAACACGAAAGATATCATCTCCGCGTTTTGGAAGCTGGGTGAAACGCTGCGTTCGGTGTGTCAGAATTTTTAGGGAATTTTTGACACCCCTAACACGAAACTGCGAATAAAATATAAAACTCGTAATTTCTCTTTTAAAAGTGGGTTGTTTATTTTCTTTATGGATTATACTTCTAAAGTTGTATAAAAAGTAATAGAAATATTTTTTATTTTTTTAGAAAACATTTTTTTACGTAATGAAATCAATTGAATTTTACGAGTCAAATATTTTTCAATTTTTAAACTTTAAATATCTATCAAAATTTTTCTATGGATTCTATTTTTACGATATTTTCAGGGTCAATGTGAAATTTTATGCTATTTCCAATAAACCTAATATAATATTTTAGACAAACGTTTTTTTTTTAAATGCACGCCCCCCCCTATTTTGAAATGTCTATTAAAAAGTAAATAATTAATTTACTCACCAAGGTTTTATATATCACAAATTGAAGATAAAAGATCAATAAATAATATATTCAAATTTAAAACAAAAAAAGTGTTTTTTTTAGAAATTTACCTCTAAAGTCCGAAGTTTAAAACCATTTTTTTAAACCACGTTTGTTGTTGTTTTTTTGTTTTTTTCTTTTCTTTTAATGAAACCTTGGTCCTTTAATTGAAAAAAAAATTAGGGTTTGAATTACATTTTTCGAGTAGTTATAAGCTTGGAAAGACAGGGGGTCAATTATTCAATATTTTTTCACGCATTCGTAAGGTCAGTTTCTGACACACCTAACGCTGCGTTAGCATAATATAAACAATCACAACGTCTTGCAGCTCCAATGGGAAGTCAATAATAAAGTTATATCAAATATATAATCTATTGTTGTTTGGTTTCCTTCGGATGGAGATGAACTTGAACAATGAGAAGAAAGGACGACATAGCAGAGACAAGTATGTTATTTGCCTGTGCGCTACACAGACTGGATTTTAATGAACTGTTTTATTATATGTAAAAAACACACACAGACGTGACGCTGTTTATATACAGTGAAAATAATATTACACACCCATCCGTTATATAACAAAATTTCAAAGGCATATGATGATCTCATTCAGCCATTTTAATCAGTGTAATCATAACCTTATTCGCGATTGTACATGCATAATTACCTCCCTTACCCATGAAAAAAAATGAAATCGTCTGATCACGAAAGATGCAGTAATTAAAAATTAACTGATGTATGAGGAGTCCATTAAGTTGAAACCTAAGCAGTGTAAATGTCAATCATATATACTGTATATGCTATATAAAGTAAAGTCAGTTGGTCTTCTATAGCCTTAGCAATAAAAGTCACATAAATAAATCTGTTCATTCGTTGGTCTATGCTGTTATTAGGTTGGTGCAAAAATAATGTCGTTTTTTTTTTTGACAAAGTTGAACGTAAAAAAAACGGCATTGTTTTTACACCAACCTAATAACTACGATAAAACCTTTCAACTACCAAAAAGTATTTGATGGTTGAGAAGACAGATTCAAGCTATTATATATACTAGCGGGACCTATGGAAATTCCACAGGGAACTCATTCATATGTAATATATTGATGTTGGCATTCTGTAGATGTTCAGTGTAAATGGAGACGCTCTGATATTATTGTAGTTTTTTTGTTAAAACTGCAAAAGTATTTATCTAAGCTAGCACGAACACCCGACAAAGCCCGGACGTAAAGTACACTTAAATATGATGTTTTAATTCTTGCAGATTTCCTTATATATATTAATGATATATATATTATTATAGAGGTAATGTTTTATTGATTTTTATATATTATAGTTGCCATTTCAAAAATTTTTAAAAAAATGTATATCCATATGAATTGGGTGCATTAGCTTGAATCGAAACTAAAATAAAAACTTACGAAAAACATATATGCATATATATAACTTGAGTTCCTTCAGCCATAATCAAAACCGAAACGAACACTTATAAAGAATTCTTTATAAAATTGTTTATACAAAAAAACAAAATAGATGACTTAAGCGCCATCAGCTATAATCGAAAACGAAACCAAAACTTATGAAGGTCTTGGTAAAATTATTTATTACAAGAAATGGAAGTGCATAACAAACGACCCAGATGTAAGTTTGACACAGAAAATAACATACACGCTATCGTATTAATATATAGATATTTTATCTATACTAACATTTTTGGGCACATTTTTTTTTTTTTTTTTTTTTACACAGTGATCACCACTTATCAAGGAAGGCCCGGAAGCCACTCAGGGATAAGGGTTATTGCAAGTACATTACGTTAGTGTGGAGATTTGCTGAAGTGTTTACTTAAGGGGGCGGTTCATTAGGAATTTGTTAACATTGGACTTGAAGACATCCAAGTTGTAGTCCGGAGCGAAGCAGGCAGACGGAACAGAGTTCCACAGGCGTGCAGTTCTAAGAAAGAAGCTTTGTTCATGGAATCCGCGTTTTGATTTAGGCACAGATATAGAGTGGGGGAAATTTTTCACAGTGGATTCAGCTAGACAGGTGTTTTTCGTGAAAGATTGGCGAGGGGGGACCAGAGATTGGAGTTCAGACGAGCATCTGCCATGGAAATAACGATAAAACAAGGACAGGCTCGCAACGTCTCTTCTGTGGGAGAGAGCTTGCAGGGTAGAGAAAAGGGCATCCCCCACTAAGCCACGAAGTCTATTTTGTTTGTGTATACATGTTTCATCTACAAGCTTAGCTCAAAATATTTGTATAAACAACACCTTACACTAAAAAAATACACTTTTTTTAGTGCAATCATACAGCATTGGATTAAGATAAAGTGATTGAAAATCAACTGATGTCACGAAGGTAAAACTTTTCGACTATCAGAAAGCGTTTGGTGGTTGAGAAAGCAGATTCAAGCTAGTAAATGCAAGAATGAACTATAACATGCGAATCAAAACCTGGTCCACACGTAGGAGTTCAGAATAAAACTGTCAAACGATCCAGATAGAATAAACATCCAACAAAGACAAACCGTGAAAACTTTTAATAACATTTTTCAAGAAGCATAACTATCTCTACTCCTGAGTATTTCTGATTACCGTTATATATATATTAATAGAATAGCGTGTTATTTATTTTGCGTGTCACACTTACATCCGAGTGACTGTCGTTTAATTGTTCTTGACTTCCATTTCTCGTAATAAATAATTTTACCAAGAATTCTTCATAAGTTTCGATTTTGATTACAGTAATCATTTTTCTTTTTTTTTAATATAAATAATTTTATCAGGAATTCTTCATAAATTTTTGTTTCGGTTTCAATTATAGTTGAAGAAACTCAAGTTGTTAACATATATATATATATATATATATATATATATATATATATATATATATATATATATATATATATACGTTTTGGTTTCGGTTTCGATTCAAGCTGATGCACCCAAGTCATATGGATATATTTTTTTATATTTGAAATCGCAACTTTATAATATATAAAAACCGATAGAACATTAACTCTATAATAATATATACGAAATCAGCAAGAATTAAAATAACCTATTTAAGCGTACTCTACAACTAGGCTACGCCAGTCATCCCTGCTAGCTTAGATAATTACTTTTGCAGTTTTAATAAAGAGCTACAATAATATCAGAGCGTCTCCACTCACGTTGAACATCTACAGAATTCCAACATCAATATATTACATATGAATGAGTTTCTTATAATAAATAATTTTACTAAAAATTCTCCATAAGTGTTGGTTTCGGTTTAAGCTGATGCTCCCAAATCATATGGTTGTTTTGTTTTACGGCATATCAACCCTTTTAGGGTTGTTTAATGTTGAATCCAGTTATCTTGTAGAAGGTTTTTATTCTTCAAACTCTTTGTATCTTCAATCGCTAGTTTGTAGTGTTTGGTTTGGTTTGGTTATTTTATCGTGGATTTTATGCTTTTTGTTCTCTGCCCTGCAGAACATAAGGTTTGCAATGAGAGAAGGAAACGGGTTACAGTATTAATATTTGGTAAATATTAAGTTAGGACAACAGTCAGATGGAAAGAGGGAACGAAAAGAAGGAAAAAGTTGTTTTTGGTTTTGCAGAACATAATTAAGTTTTGCAAAGGGAAGTAGAAAAACAAAAAGCATCAATGTTAGGTGCATTTCGTCTCAGGAAGCCAATATCTTCAGACAGCCTGATCTGGTAGCAGGTGTGTTAAGAAAAAAACATGTCTCTTTTTGGTTTTATTAAATTTGTCTTCCAGTCTAGAAGAACAAGTCTACTTAAAACAAGGTATGGTTTGATATGATTGATTCTTGATTTAATAACTGACTATCAGAGCTGACCAGTAATTACCAACAACAATCAGAAAGAAATTAATGAACACAGCAAGCTGAGTCTGCAGAAAAATGAAATGACAACTTATTAAAAGTTATGATAATCGTATGGGTCTTAGTAAACATTCTTTTTAGGTGCATTTCGTCTCAAGAAACCAATATCCCAAATCATATGGATATATATTTTTTTTATTTTTGAAATCACAACTTTATATAATATATAAGAATCAAAAGTAAATGGACTCAATAATAATATATACGAAATCTGCATAAATTAAAAAATCATATTTAAGTGTATTTTATAACCGCACTACGCCAGGCATCCCTGCTAGCTTAGATAAATACTTTTACAGTTTTAAGATCAAAGTGTAGTATCTGTTCTTCAGATGCTGCACTTCCATTTCTTGTTCTCTTTCGGCAGAGAACCAGTTCTTCACGACTCAGACAATTTTTTTATTTTTGTACCTTTTCTCCACGTTAAAAAACTACCCTGGTGTCTAACTCTGTCCCGTGGGGATGCATAGTAAATAGGTACAATAATATTAGGGCGTCTTCATTTATGTTGAATATCTACAGAATGCCAACATCAACATATTGCATATGAAGGAGTCATCTGTGGAATATCCACAGGTCTCGCTAGTTATAATAATTACCGGTGAAAATACATCACTCACCCCTACTATGAAAAACAAAAATACAAAAAAGAAAGAATCTTAATAGTATATGTACCCATGACGAAAAGAAAATGTCGTACACAGAAACTCATGAAAATGAAAAAAAAATCAAATTTTATTGCTGATTGATGACCTATCGATACCAAGACAAGAAGGTAATTCCAAATAAAACTTTTGTGAGAATTCAGAAAGCCATTCTTAACATAGAAGGGGGCATTGGACAAACTAAATTTCACTAAAAATGATATTTTTAAATAAAAATGAAACTACTCGATCAATTTACCTGTTTTTTGGTGTATGACATTTTCTTTCCATCACTGGTGCTTACATCAGAAATTTTTGTTTATTTTTGTTTTTATTTATTTTTCGATATAAAATTAACTTTTCTATCGATCTGTTATTCCCTAACTTTTCGAATGTATTTGCAAGGTTTTTTTTTTTTCAAAATTTGTGTCTACCTTAAGTGCTTTGTATAGGGTTTAATATTATATATACTTTTTTTTTTTTAATGTAAAATATTTCAAAACATACCTTAGGAAATATACAAATCACACCATATCAATAAATTTCTCTCCCATACATAAATATACATATATTAGCACACATTTTATTTATACACACATTTTTGGGGCACATATGTGCATACATGTTCCAGCTACAACCTTAGCCAAAAATATTTGTATGCACAACACTTTACACAAAAAAAATACACTTTTTATTGAGTGCAGTCATATAGCATTAGATTAACATAAATAAACCAGCAACTATATATGTATATTTAGGCAGCATTCTTTCCTTTAAGCATGCTTAATTAAATAATGTGTTGTAGGGTGTATATTGTGGTAGTATTTTTGCGTTGCATAATCGTACTCTAACATGCTTATAAAAACTTTTTAAAGCATGCCTTAGGAAATATGTAATAACAACTAGTCTAGACATATTCCTAGGGTAGGATTAGGGTTAGGGTTAGGGTTAGGGTTCTAAAAAGGAATGTAGCGAAATCCCAGCCTCACCACAGTACACTACCCCGACTGGTAGGCTAAAGTTGGTGAGAGAGGGAGTAACAGTTATGTCTCTCTGACGACAAGTCTCCAACGGTGCTTCAAGGTGGAAGAAGGTCCTGAAGCTCAACAGTCTCCATGATAAACGAGGGCTGCATATGTTCCTGAGGTCTTGGATCACCATGCCATTGGAAACTGCACATGGATTTGCAAAGGGAGGTATGCGTCTTACTGTGCAACATTGCATACGCTTGAAAAAAGCGTATACACAGGTGTCTTTGTTCTAGACTGGCCTTGTCAATCACCTCCGCACACATCAAAACCCAGAACACGACCACCATCGTCACCGCTGAGGATTTAATAATATAGAAAATTCATGTCTACATATATAGGTATTGATCCTTTCTAATTTCCATATAAATTTTCTTACTTCTCACGAAAACTGACTAGTGTAACTATCATAGTTACTTTTGATCCAAGTATTTTCAGCTATATCCAAATCCATCGTCAGGGATAATTAACAGAACTAATTTTAGGCTATTTATTGAAGTGTGCAGTTTTCCCTCCAGTAAATCACGTGTTATTAAGAGTTTAAAAATGTTATTGCTGTTATTGAAATTTTTACTAATATTTGGTTTCTTAGCTTTAATTAGTGTAGGATGTTTTTGCTAATAGATGTGTTGTCTACTAAAAGTTTTCGAAATTAGAAGAAGTGAAAAAATGTTGGTTAGTAAAGTGCTATTGTCAGAAGGATGCATCGTTAACCTTCTCAACAAGCTTATGGTAGTTAAGCCTATGTATATCTTTTATTGACCTTCATTGCCAGAGACAGAATCTCTCAATAGGTATTTAAACTCGTATACAAGGTTTTTCCTATCAAAACCCCTAATCGAAGTGGAGAAAGTTATTAGTAATAATAAGATTTTGTGTTTACAATGTACTATAGAAAGGTATTATGGCAGTTACATCAGCCAGTTCTTGCCAGAAGAAAGAAAATTACTCAGAAAATTAGACAGGATCAAAACCAAAATATGTAGACATGAATTGTCTATATCATTTCATGAAGCATATATTTTTTTTGCGGGAATTAGAACTGGAGTCTAAAGAGCAGAGTTTATTTTAATGTACTAGTAAATGTATTAATACTATTAAAAAAAACAATGATCGATGTACTTTAGATATATAATAAGCTCAATAGGTATAGATATCCTAGAGCTATTGTAATATCGAGTAAAACGATTCATAATTGTGAATCAAAAATCAGTTTCAAAAGGAAAACAAACAAAATCCAATAGATTGTACGATCGTTTCAGAAACTATGTTTTTTTATTTAAATTGACAATGAATATTGACAATTATTTGACAAAAAAAATTGTCCTTGTATAACAAAGTCTCCTCATTAGCAAAAATGGGGGGGGGGGCAGTTAAGGACACCAAAATAAAACTAGCATTTTAGTCGTGTCTAAGGCAGATATTACTTTTATCTGTTTCAATTTGAGTAAGTCTATCCTCTGGCTGTAATGTATAAGTAATTATTCTAACTAGAAGACAAAAATAACAGCATGCTAGTTTAATTTTGATGTCTTTAACTGTTCCCTCCACCCCATATTTTTGTTGATGAGGAGACTTTGTTATTAAAGGACAAAATTTCTGTCAAATAACTGCAAATATTCATTGTCAACTTAAATAAAATTAACATCGTTTCTGAAACGAGCGTACAATTTATCGGATTTTGTTTGTTTTCCTTTTGAAACTTATTTTTAATTCAAAGTTATGAATCCTTTTACTCTCTCTCTCTCTCTATATATATATATACACACACACACACACACGTTTTTATAAGTACACAGACTCTATATATATACTAGACTACCCGTGACCAGTATGTCATATTAGTTATGTAATTAACGTATGAGCGTGACACTTGTGACATAAAGAAAATAGGGTTTTTTTTACATAACAGAAACATTTCTATGAAATTATATTAAAATGAAAAAAGAATATAGATAGATTTCTATGAGTCGTTCGGTTTATAATTGTTTATTTTTGAAAAAAAATAATCAAAACTTACAGCCATTGAATTATAAGTGGTTTGCCATACTTATAGGTAAATGTGCACTGAACAGATACCATAATTCTTAAAGTTAAATTCAAATTTTGATATATCTTTTAATTTAAACAAAAAAAACAAATGGGACGCTGAAAACGTACACAGTAAAACAATACTTTTAATGCTGCATTGATTATTTATTTGTAACGCAAATTTAAAAAATATTTTCGCGGTTATTTATTTATGTTGGTAGTGTAGAAGAACATGTACGAATGTTTTTAAAAAAAGGTGTATAAAAAATGGAGAATAAATTATAAAAAGAGGAAGGCGGTGGCTAAATCGCCGTTGTAAAATGCTCTTATGGTTATCAACGGATTAAAGTAGATTTATTTGTAAGAAAATTGCGTTAAAATAACTTAAATGTATTAAAGAAAATGAACGATGTAAAAAAAGCAGAAAGTATTAACAATTATTTATTTTGATAATTTAAACGCGAACAAAAATTGAGAAGCTGAAAACGTACACAATAAAACAATACGTTTTATTGTCACGTTGATTATTTAGTATAATATATATCGCATATCTGAAACAGGTCGATGATTATACGTATTATTTATAATCACATTTTGCATTTGCTTCCCATATCTTGAAGTTTTTTATTCAATAAATTTAAGATATTCGCTTTTCTAAGGTCCATTTGTTCAAACGAAACCGGTCCAGCGATTTGTGCTTATTTGTTTACGCTGTTATGGGTTTATGTTTATGTACGCATGCACAACCGGAAGTCGTAAACCGGATGTTGGGTTACAACACCCGTTACAAGGTCATTGGAGTTTTATAATTATAAATATATATATATTAGCAACAAATCGTTATCGATGCAAATTTAGTTAAATATGGCAAAGTTTTCTTTTTCTTTATTTTTCTGTCGATTTTCTCGATCTGCCGAGCATTTCTTCTAGTTTCAGTTGGAAAATTTTTTATGTAGCCTAAAGAGAGAGAGAGAGAGAGAGAGAGAGAGAGAGAGAGAGAGAGAGAGAGAGAATATAATAGTGTTTAAAATCAGCATTTTACATTATTGTAATGCCTACACATTCCTAGTAATCGCTTAAAAATGATTTTCTTCAAAAAATAAAATTACTTGAAATTGCATACGCCATAAAGATTTCTCTTTATTTTATTTTTTCAATTCTTATCACCCAATTGTGAGATAGCTGCATAAGGTTTAGGGAGAAAAGTGCATATCCCTATACAACTACAATATGCCCATGTACATCTGAGACGTAGCAACAATCACTAAACTCTCCCTCTTGAACAGGGTGCATGAAAGAGTATCTAACCTAATACGTCCCATACTGTCTGCCAGTTTCCATTTCCTGCCACATCGCTGTTGTATTACTTCATAGAATGTGCTCTCATGAACTTACTGCACGGATACATTCTCAACAAAAACAACTGACCCGACTGACTAGTACTTTTTGGAAGCCGCGTTACTCTCACTTCCCTTTTTTGATCCTTTAATCCTTACATTCTATGAGAGATGTTTCTGACAAGGGAGGAAGAATTTATGCTTTCCTGGTCGGAATCTATCAATGTAACACATTGTTAGCTAGTTTTGTTTTTGTTTTTGCTTTTTTGTTTGTTTTTTTACCTTGAAAAAATATTTTGTAGCTCCTTACATGAAGTGGCTTCATACCTTGTCTGACACTATTTTCATTTAAAAAATGCAAAACTTATATATATATATATATTTTTGTAGTCATCGACATACAGTCCTGTTTCGTTGTATCACAACTCATCAGTGCCGCTAGACTAGCATCTCTCCCAAGCCAAGGATTGAACATAGAACCGTCGTGGTGACAGTCGGCAGTTCTCCCACTCGACCACAAAAACGACGCCCGTAAATAACTCGTCAAAATGGCTATATAAAATATATATATAACGCCTTTTCTTTGACCACTTGCCATTGAAATTAAATCCCTGCTCAATTTTCCTGATTATTTGCACATGCAGAAATTTAAATGTATCTGAACAAACATCTTGCTGCACAACTCCCTCTTGTATATCTGGTCCCTATCACAGTAGACCCTAACGAATAAAAGTTAAAAAAAAAAAAAAAAAAAACGCTAAGAAGTAACAGCTGCAGTAAGGTAATATACTTCACATCCCATGTCCAACCTCTTGATAATCACGTTGCTTGTATATTCATGGCGTCTTTTGCACGTATTCATCGTGCTAGTGTCGCCATCAATTGTCAAAACGGAACCGCCAACGCTGGCCTATCAATACCAGCCGACAAAATCCGAGAATACCTATTTACACAAGTGCTTTTAAAGCTTCATGCAATTACAAGCACTTCAGATTCAATTTCAATCGCGCACTATATCAGACCGATATGAATATTGCATAGGCAATGGCTACACTAGAAAGTGCTGCAATCACCCGTTTTAGAGAGAGAAGTTTGCAGTAAAGTGAATTAGATGCAATCCCAATTCCTCAGCAATTGTGCAGCTGAGTGCACACATATTTAAATAAATACGTCGATGCAACACTAAAATAACACGATATTTGAATAATATTAACAACAGCAAATATTTCTATATTATTTTAATCAGAATTCATTGTGATGAGTATTTTTTATTAATTTTATTTATTGCGGGCTATTATCCTCATTTTTTTTTTTTTTTTCCCATGACGTTTCGGCCAACTATTCCTCTGGCCTTTGTCAGGTGGTAACCGCGATGGATAGGAACTCTGAATCTCCTGACTGCATTCACTGCAATTACTGCATTCTGTAGTTGTTGTCATCTCACCACGTTTTGGCCAAGTAAGCCTCTGGCGCAGTTGATAGAGACGTTGAATCTTTGCGGTTCCAGGTGAGAATTGTCTGAAGATAGCTGTTTTAATCCTACCCAAAGCTGGCGAGAGGCTTACTTGGCCAAAACCTGGTGAGACGACAACAACTATGGAAGGCAGTGAATGCAGTCAGGATATTCAGAGTTCCTATTCATCGCGGTTACCACCTGATGAAGGCCAGAGGAATAGTTGGCCGAAACATCATGAAAAAAAACCCCAAAAAAAACAAGATGAGGATAATAGTCCGCAATAAATAAAATTAGCAAATATTTCTATCTTAATCGTCATCATCATCATCATCATCATCATCATTAGCAGCATTTTTTCAATTTAGGAAGAAGAGTGCATATCCCTATACAACTACCATATGCCCATGTACGGAGCATTGTTGCCACATCTGGGAAGTTGCAACAATTACGGTTGGTTGGTTGGTTGTTTTGTTTTACGGCATATCAACCCTTTTCGGGTTATTTAATGCCGAATCTGGTGATTTTGAAGAACGATTTTTTAATATAGTATATTTGTTTTTTAGGTTGTATTCTATTTAACCCATAGTTGGGACTCTAACAGGTACTACCACTCCGGGTCAGAGTGGACCTGGGAGCAATGGCAATTAAAGGGTGGCTCCACACTCCCTACGGTCTGCAAGCTGGGGCCTCACCATCGGATATAGTTTAAGGTCATATCCAGGACCGCAACAATTACGAAACTCTCCCTCTTGGAAAAAAGAGTATCCAACCTAATAAGTCCTATACAGTCTGCCAATTTCCATTTCCTGTCACATCGCTGTTGTATTACTTCATAGAATGTGCTCTCATGAACCTACTGCACTTATACATTATTAACAAAAACAACTGACTAGCAGCAAAATTCCACCCCTCACTGTAGGTCTCCTCAAGAGAGTAGAAAGTGTACCTTAGGAGAGTAGGAAGTACACCGTTGGTTTACTTTCTGGCAACCTCGTAACTCTCCTTTCCCTTTTTTTGATCCTTTAGTCCTTATATTCTATGAGAAATGTTTCTGACAAGGGAGGAAGAATTTCAAATATTTCTATCTGAATTATCATCACCATCATTAACAGCAGCAGTAAGTTCAAGACCATTCAGTAGCTGAATAATCTTTAACGCATAGGAAAAGGGAATCATACTACACTAATTAGCACATATGCTTCAACGACGACCAATCCAGATGAAGTGAAGGGCAGGTTCCACCAAGAACTAGAAACTCTCCTGGCAACAATCCCCAAAGAAAACAATTTTTTAATTCTTGGTCAGATGCACTCCATAGTGCATACATGTTTTATGTACTTAGCCATGAACAATAACTTAGAATGAGCAAATAAGATAGTTTCTTTATATTTTATTCAACGTTTGTAAAGATGATGCAGACCCGTTTTATAAAAAACAAGTGAAATATGCATGCTCCCCCGTGAATGCACAGTGAACGAGGCATAAAAAAAAATGACTAAGTTCAGCATTTGCTCTTCATGTCAAAAGTCCCCAGGGGATGTCAAATTCTAATGAAAATAAACTAACAGCGCAGTTTTAAGCCTAAACGTATGTAAATTTGAGTTCTGCACCATGTAAAAAAAGAAATGATGAAGTCCATCATTTGCCCCCCCCTCCCATTTAGCCCTTAAAGTCCTCAAGGCCTTAACATATGTAAATTTGAGTTCAGCACCATGCAAAATGCTAAATAAACATACACAGAAAATTTTGGACAAATATGGTAAAATAGTGCCAAAAATGGAGTGTTTTTATTAGCTCTAAAAGAGCCCCTGGGGCACACCCAAGAGTTATCGCGAAGTACAGACAATCAAAATTATATAGAAATCAGTTAGTTACAACATTTTCAGAAAGTTTTATAAAAATCCAAGGTATCAATTTTTTAATCAGCACAAAAGTGTCAATTTTAGCAATTTTAATCCGAAAGGCACTCCTCTGGCGGGTGGGGGGTGGGTGGGGGGGACCAGAGTTTTCCTGGAATATCCGTTCTGTTACTTTTTTTTTTACTCATATCATGTTTAATGTTTGTGCAAAATTTCAAAAAATTCCAAGACGTAGTTATTAAGAAAAGTGCGGACAGACGAACGGATGAATGGACAAGGGTGAATTAACAGGTCCACCTTCCTTTTCTCGGGGGACCAAAAAATCATCTACAATTCTGAGATTCCGTGTTTAAAAATAGTGAACCCTTAATTTGGCGGGGAGGGGGGGAGCAACCGGAGTTTTCCTGGAAAATCCGTTGTTACTCTTTTACTCATATCATGTTTAATGTTTGTGCAAAATGTCAAAAAATTCCAAGGTCTTCTTATTGAAAATACTGTGAACAGATAAAAGGAAAGGGTGAAATTACAGGTCCACCCTCCTTTTTTCAGGGGACCAATAATGAAAATAGGATAGGTATTATTTATTCATCCATACATACACATACATGGACATAATACAAGAGATTACAATGGTTGTCCTTAACATACATCAATGCAAATATTGACCCTTAAGTAGTAATAACAGGAATAAAATAATAACACACATTTATCTTTGTATACAGAATACATCTCACGCCCTATGTACTGTTCATAAATTTATGTGCATATATATATATATATATATATATATATATATATATTCTTCACTTCCATCATAGCAATGTATGAGGAGTTCTCCGTTAAAGTCAGCATCATGAGGACCATGTAAATAATATGCATGATGCAATATTACATATGAAAGGGTGTGAAACTCACAACAGAAATTACTAATGCAGGCGCCCACCTTAAAAGTCTCTGCACATCATCTAAATAAACATGTACTGCTAGGGTAAACACATTACAAACATGTATTAGATATGCAACGTAAATATGACTACGTTTGATATTTTCTTGAAACTATGTTCACAGAGGTTTGTCGAAGACAAGTGAATGTGTATAATAATGCATTATGCATGAAAATGGATAGAGATAACAGCAGTAATTACTCACAGTCTCTATACATAATCCAAATAAACATGTATTGCTAGGGTAAGCATATTATATAGAATGCAATGGACTATTGAAAATAAATACGACTTAGTTTGATATATTCTGGAAACTACTCTTGATGTGAATGCTTCAGCCAGTAGAAAATTGGTAAACAGACTATGGTTGGATATCTAACTGTGAATGATAGTCGTGATCTGCAAATGGAACATCTGACCATAAACGATGTCTAAACATCGAGACAAGTGGCAGAAATACATGATAGGAAAACAGCAATCATAAAAGAATGGTCAAATTTACATAATACATACAATTATTTCTCACAGAGAAGATCTGTCAAAGGCAAATGTAAGAGGGGCATAATAAAACGTGACACATAAACAGTAGTGACAACCATAATAATAGATACTACATTAAAACCACAACACAGTAAAAATAACATGAATTGCTAGGGCAAAGAGATTATAAATGAGATATGTAAAATAAAGTTGCTTATCAAGGTCTAAAGGCAAGTCGAGGATAACTGTTAATGAGTTTGTTAGGTGGATGGTGATTGAGGATTGGTAACAATGGTTGAAACTGGTCAGAATTTGATTATTTAAGAGGACGGCTCAATACGAATTTGTTTACATTAGATTTGAAAACGACGATTTTGCAGTCAGATAGTAAGCAGCCCTGTGGTATTGTGTTCCACAGACGGGTAGTTCTTGACCAGAAACTTTACTGATGGAATTTGTTTGGTTTTAGACACAGAGAGGAAGAAAGCAAATTTATTTACAGCGGTTTTATCTGGACGAGTTCTTGTTCTGAATGGATGGATACTATGGATTGGAGCTCAGTCGAGCACCTAACATGAAAATAACGATAAAGTAGAATAAAACTAGCAGAATCTTTTCAGTGAAAGAGAGACTGTATGAAAGATAAGGCATTCCTCACTGGATTCCAAAGTGAATTTTGTTTAAAGGAACCTAACTCTTTGGTACCTCTAAAATTAAATTGCTTGCCAAAAGACATTCTAGAAGTATGATTTATCTGCTCTTAATATGATCAGAACAGAGAGAGGGGAAATCCAAATGGAAGATGCTACCAAAATCGGATTAGCTACAGAAAATAAATCCCTCGTGATCATAGTAATCCTTTTAGTTATAACATTATTAAACAAATCATTTCACATAAAGTTGTTTTCATCCATTTATTTCTTCATATTTCTTGTCTCAGCACTCATACATGAAACTGCATAGACTATTCTATAATATAAATCTCAAACGTCTATTAGTGTGTATGTATGTTTGTATGTCTCATTAAATCTCTCGACACGCGATTAACACCAGCAAAATTTATATCGTTTGAAAGCTCAGTCTCTCAGCTGACAAATAACCAAAAATTGGCCCAAAACATTCATTATTTCACTGTCAACTGGGGCATTTTTTACAAGGAGGCGTCAGTTTCCTTCATTGACATTTTTGCAAAGTTATCAAACGCCTTGCAATAACTAGCCTTATTTCAAAACCATCTGCTAAACGTTTGGATTTTTTTCACCTTCTTTTTCCTTCACATTACAGGTCTGAGCATGGCTACTGCAGTTATTTTGTTGTTTTTTGCGCTCACGTGGGTACTCACTGCTATTTTCATTTTTTTAGCGAGTTAGTTAATTTTTTTTTAACTTATTTTTTTTAGGGCTCCATTGCTCAATATATATAAACCTTTCTACACCCGGGCAACACTGGGTACCCTGCTAGTGTAAAATAAATACAAATTACTTTGTATTATCTGGAGAAATCCTGCGACCAGTAGAAAAGGACTAAACTGAGGATAGTGGTGGAATATCTGAGAGTGATAGCTGAAACCAGCAAATATTACATTGAGAATAAAGTTCTTCCGGAATTTTTAATTTTGATTTCAAATGATGTATTTTCAAATAAGTTTTTGTTATAATAACTTTACTTCGTGTATCATTTTAAAGAGCATTTTCTGCGGTATCTAATCGTTTAAATTAAATTACATTCATTTTAAAACAGCGGAGTATAGACATACAAAATTCTATAGAAATCAGTTACAGCTTTTCAGAAAGTTTTATAAAAATCCAACCTATCCATTTTTTTTTTAATAAGCACAAAAGTATCAATTTTAGCCATTTTAACCCGAAAGGCACTCGGGCGGGGGGGGGGGGAAGCAGAGTTTTCCTGGAATATCCGTTCTATTACTTTTTTTTTTTTACTTATATCATGTTTAATGTTTGCGCAAAATTTCCAAAAATTCCAAGACATAGTTATGTAGAAAAATGCGAACAGACGAACGGATGAATGGACAAGGGTGAATTAACAGGTCCACCTTCCTTTTCTCGGGGGACCAAAAAATCATCTACAATTCTGAGATTCCGTGTTTAAAAATGGTGAACCCTTAATTTAATTCAATTTAAGTCGAGGGAATTAAGATCATATATAAATGTGACTGGAAATCGCTTCTGAATTTAATATTCTTTGGATACTTCCTGCTGATTCAACCTGCCTAGAGTGAATACCACCATCTCTATCTACGCTAAGTCAGTTTCTGATAATGAATTAGTTGCAGATTAAAACATAAAATAAAACACGATAATTTAATAAATTCTATTTTTACTTGTATTTTTTTCATTGCATCATTTCTTGTAATTTTTTGGAATTCATACTAATTTTGCCATGACATGTAAATATGTAATAATGTTTTCATCCGAAATGTCTTGGTTTAGAAAATCACCAATCAACCCCTGCACCGAATCTTGCACTTGTATGTGTGCGACTTTTTTTCTACCTAAAAAATTGAAGAGTTGATTCTCATTTAGATAAATAAAAATTCAGGGGAGATAACTTGAATATGGTTCACGAAACATAACCTTGAATATACTGCGTCATCATTGTGACCAATTGTTATATAATACCATTTGACCATTTCTGTCATTTCATAAAAGAGTGCAGGCTTTTAAACAGTTTTATCTGTGATTATTCAACAAAGTGATTTCTGTGATCAAATTAAAATCAATGAACAATGCAGACAAATTAATAATGGAAATGAGCCAGACTATTAGCTTCGAGGGAGACTTCAATTTAAAGTCCCGTCAGAGGATAGTAATTCATATGTCTCACTTTTAACATTTCAATTATCTCAACTTTCCCAGGAGACAATCTGATGAATTAACCTTTCCAATACCACATTGGACATGACCCATTTTCTCCCTCTTTCTTTCTCTCTCTCCCATTTTAATTTTCAAGAAGGAAAACTTTGTCCAGGAAACATCTATTCTGTCATCTATTTGTAGGAGGCCCGCCCATCCATAGCCTTGAGCCCCTGGAGGGGCATAGGTCATCTACAACTTTGTAGATGCTTTTGTAGCGAGGAGTTCTCTTTTTTCGCGGTTAGGGTGCTGGCCCTTCGCCCAACCTTCCCAGAATGTACATACAGCACCTAATCTTCCCAAATGGTCACCCATCTGCTACTAGGCAGGCTCAATGTTGCTTAACTTTGGTGATCTGGCGATAACTAGTGTTTCAATGTAAGTGTGCCGTGTTTGTAGAGGGCGAGCACCTGAAAAAGACGTCTGTGCAATTCAAAGCCAAACATCCAAGAAAAAAAATTTTACTGGCTTTTTTTGCCACTTCTACTTTCTGTCATGACGTCATTTCCTGGCATTTTTATAGGATGGTATATTGTTCCAATTTCTTTACATAGTAAAGACTATATAGACAACGAACATGACTTTAACAAGAAAGAAACATTGTACGCCTCCACTGTTTTCCATTTTATATTAATACTAGCGAGGGGTATCCGGCGTTGCCCGGGTGTTTGTAGGTGTGTGTGTGAAAGAAAAAAAGGTGCCCGTGAAAAAAAAAAGCCTTGACGACGCGCAGTTGGAAAATAGTTAAGTGTGAAAAAAAAAAACAGGTGCGCATTTTTGATTGACGTGACAGCGATAGCTATTCAGCAGTTAGCATTTTGTGCGGGACAGTTTTTAATGAGGTCAATAAATCGGTTTGTTTGTTTTTAAAAACCCGCTCCCTCGTCTCGAAATGAAAGCTACCGTCTGATATGACGAAGTTGACATTGACCAAACGTTAGACCACTGGCTCTGGGCCTGTGATTAGAGTCGAGTTTCACTTTTTGTTTATACCGAAAACCGAATGTAACGCGTGCCGATGCGGGAAATGTCGAATAATTAACGTTTGAAAGTCATTAAAATTAAATAGACAGGCGAGCTCCGTGGTTAAGTGCAAGATATTACAATTTATAGATGATATAAAAAGTTGTAAGAAGTTGTGAAGCGAGCGAGCGCTTCTCTGAAAGAAGCCTTTTGTGGACATCGAGGAAAAGCGTACATACATACATACATACATATATACATTTTCGCTTTTATATATATAGACTAGCAGTTCAGCCTGCCTTTGCTCACGCCCTATGTACTGTTCATAAATTTATGTGCATATATATATATATATATATATATATATATATATATATATATATATATATATATATATATATATATATTAAAAAGTTTAATCCATGTCCAAGTAACCTACATCTAAAGTTTCAAGTGTTTAGACTGGTGGAGGAATTTGGTAGAGTTTTCAAAGGTCAAATCGTTGAACTTTGACCCCCTTATGTCAAATCTCGAGACTGTAGACTAAAAATTGACAGAGTAGTTTAGTAGGGAAATGTAGACACACAGACAATTTCACTTTTATAGATATATAGACTTGCACAGGAAATATCAACTGGAACAAATATACTGAGGACATTGCAAAGTTCATGCTATACAGCAGAGCATTGTAAAACACAAAGAAGATGGGCTCCCTCTATCGAGTTAGAAAACTACTCACACCTGAGAGTAGCCTGTACCTCTACAAAGTCAGCATTCACCCATACATAGAGTATTGTTGCCACATCATGACTGGTGCATCTATCACTAGCCTCTCCCTCTTGGATAGGTTCAAAAAAAAGGGTCTCCAATCTAATAGGTCCCAATTTGTCAACTAAGAGAGGGAAACTGGAGCAAGGGTGATATACACCGTATACAATAAGAATGAGAGCATCTAACAACATACAAGGACAAAGAGTTGTGTTTAATCTTGATATAGGGCTTTTTTTCCATTGCATCCCTGGATAGAGAAACATACCCCAAAAACAAATATATAATTGGTCCCCTGACAAAAGGAGGGTGGACCTGTAAATTCGGCCTTGTCCGTTTGTCCGTCTGCACTTTTCTCAATAACTACGCCTTGGAATTATTTTAAATTTTGCACAAACATTAAACATGATATGGGTAAAAAGTAACATAACTGATTTTTTGGGAAAACTCCCCCCCCCCCTCCCTAGGGGTGCCTTTCAGGTTAAAATGGCTAAAATTGACACTATTGTGCTTATTAAAAAAAATTGATGCCTTGGATTATCATAGCATATTCTGAAAAGTTGTAACTAACTGATTTCTATATAATTTTGTTTGTCTATACTTCATGATAACTGTTAGGTACGCCCCAGGGGCTCTTTTAGAGCTAATAAAAACACTCCATTGTTGGGACTATTTTACCATACTTGTCCAAAATTTTCTGTATATATTTATTTAGCAGTTTTGCATGGTGCTGAACTCAAATTTTAATATGTTAAGGCATTGGGGACTTTTGGGGCTAAATTGGAAGGGGGGAGGGCAAATGCTGAACTCAGTCATTTTTTTTATGCTTTGTTCACTGTGCACTCACGGGGGGGGGCATGCATGCTTCACTCGTTTTATTTTTGATTAATTATTATGTATAAACATTACAAATACAATAGTGTAGATCCCCAAAGTGTAGATCGCATACCAAAGTAGATTCAAGACACGTAGATAACAAGCCAAAGCAGCACTGAAAACAGCAGCAAAAGGTTCAAACTATAGCATATTTTCATGCCAGAAAGGAAGTGTATTCAAAATCTCCAGCTGCGAGAATTCACTCCTGCTTCTGTTCGTTGCAATTTCGCTTGCTACACAGATAATGTTGTGGGGTCTGTATTCACACTTGGTATTTATCAAAAGAAAATAGTTTTACTTTTAATTTATTCATGCCGATAATATCTGAATAAGTAACTGTCTAGACTCGGGGGTGGGGGTCTAGTCTATTTCTTATATGAAAGACAGTTGTCTGCGTGTGTTTGTGTACGACTAAAACTAAAACACAAAAAATATATTTCTGCTTCAGTATCACCATTGGCAAAACAAATTATTATCATTACATTTATACAAGTGTAAGAAACTGTAAAATCCCATGTAGGTGTTAAAGACAGTCTAAAATTCGAAAATGGTTAGAAATCGTCATATACGTTACGTCTAATGCAGAAACAAGTTCTCAAACAGTTGTACGTTGATTGGCTTTGACTAAGGCTCTTAATTGATTGTTGCCAACATCTGATTGCAAACCGCTATGCTCATAATCTTCAAGAATTTTGTCGCCACCAAGAAATTTCTTAAACCACCGTTGTGTTGTGCATTCAGTAGTGGTTCCTGGGTCAAATGCTTCGTTGATATTGTGAGCTGTTTCAGCAGCTTTTTGGCCTAGTTTGAATTGAAGTAAGAAAATTTTGCGAATTTACTTTTTTCCATCTTATATTCAACGTTTTGAAAGAAAGACATAATTGTTTTAAAACGATTGTAATTCAAAAGAGAGTCGCCAATCAGATAGGCCCTGAACTGGCATCTAAGCTTCAGCCTCTGTCCCATCAACGAAACTTTGCATCCCTCTACCTGTTCTATAAGTATTTTAATGGTGAATGCTCTGACGAACTGCAGACACTTGTACCCCCACGACGTAGACACCCTCGACAAATCCAACAGGCAGCTAAATCCCACCCCCACACAGTAGAGATCCCTAGATGTAAAAGATCTTTCTACTCCTGTAGTTTCTTCCCCAGAACAGCTAGACTCTGGAATTCCATTCAAGGTCCCTGCTTCCCTAACTGTACTAACATGCAGAAGTTCAAGTGTAACGTGAACCGACATCTTGCTGCCCAAATGCCAACATAGTGCCGCAGTAGTTGCTGCCCCTGATAGTATCCCCCTACACCAAAGTGGTAATGTGCCTTGTTTGGGGTGAAAATGTAATAAAAAATAAATAAATAAAAAAAAGATAACAAGAGTCATTTAATAACTTTGATCCCAAGACATGGTGGTGATGGCTGTGGTTGTTGTTGGAGATAATGTGTCCTGGGATCAAGTGATTAATGTCTTGGTCAAATGCCGAGGCTAGAGATCTGAACCAGGTGAACCTAGAGCGGCATGCAGCTAATTTGTGTCAAAGAACAGATGTAGGGTGAGAGGGTGAGACTAATCCGAGGACTTTATAACATTCATGCACTATGAGATTAGGTTTTCAAACTGGTGACAATTATTGCAAGAATAGTCAGGTTATTTGACCGAGGCGAGAATTTTTCCATCAGCTAGTTGAATTCAGGGGAAATAACTTGAATATTGTTTAAAGGGAGAAAACTCTTAAATATTCTAACTTAACAGGAACTTAATTTAAAAAAAAATAAATAAATAAAAATAAAAATATCCGAACCTATATTTAAAACTTTAACACCAGACGTGTTTCACGGTCTTTTCATCATTGTAGGATGTTTTTGGTGGTTTCAAAATTTTGGAAAGTCTGCTTTCTTTCAGTTATTATTGAATCATCAGTGTTCCTCAGTATTTTGAGTCTATCCTGGCACATTGCAAAGTAATAGGTAACCAAATTACCATAGCTAGCCGTGGGATAAAGATCTTGTATTGATATTTTTAATTTAAGTTTTAATAATATGCTTATACGGCTGTAAAGATTGAAAATGAGCTTAAATTAACACTCGATATGGTTTCACTGGCGGGAGACTATTTTCATATTGAATTAAATGAGACGTCAGTGAGTGGGTGAATAGCGGGTCAAGTGCGTTTCATGTTTCAACGAAAAGAGCATAAGGATCCACTGATCAAAGATCAATCGTTATCTGCTCTCTTTGTACTTTAAAACAAGTTCAACTGAAATAAAACCTCATCAGTATTTTAACAAATAGTATTTGGTATCGGATTTTAAGAATATATATATTGCCAGGGTGGAGGTGTGTGTTGAGCAAAAAAAAAAAAAGTGGTAGTAGGCTGGCAGGCTCGAACCCGTACCGCGAAAGAGTAAAAGAATGTGAAAAAAAAAAAAAAAAACGTGACGTCTTTGCTGTTGCGTCCATAGCCAAACTGGAAGTAGCAAAAGTTTAAATGAACGCTAGTCAATCGAAAAGAGGAGATGACTTTGGAAAATATAGGCGAAAAAGCACCTGGGTCGTTTTTTAGCGTGGAGAAAAGGAACAAAAATCAAAATTGTCTCAGTTGTGAAGGATTTCTCCCCCACTGACAGAGAACAAGAAATTGAAGTGCAGCATCTAAAGAACAGATACAACACTTTGATCTTCGACCAAAGGCCAAAGCCATGATAATCTCAGGAAAGCAAGTAAAGATGATAGCTTCCTGTTGCTTTTCTTATTGGTTCGGAGGCGTATCCCCCACCCCACCTCATAAGGTAGATGCGCCCCGAAGTACAACCTTAAAATTTCTACAACTCTGCTTTGTCTCCTTACAAAGACTAAAATCAGGATATAACGATACTAAACTTTATGTCTAGAATACCTATTCTAATTTTTAGCAAAATTCATTCTTTGATTTTAATTATAGAAAATGTGCAAGATTTAAGGTTTAAGTTTAAAGTAACTTAAGAAGAAACAGAAATTCAAGAAATTTTACTTAATTATCGCCTAATGATTAAGCACTGACTAAGTGAGGTGGCGGAGAAGGACACTTAGAAAGTACATGCTATACAGCAGAGCATTGTAAAACACGTGTGTGCAAAAAGACTTTTGAAAGATAATAAACTGTATTAGTTTTCGAGAAACCATGAATAAATGCATTTCATTTGCACTTTAAAAAGAAAAGTGCCAAGTCAGATTTTTTTTTTTTTTTTACAAGGTGGTCACCACTTATCAGGCCCAGAAGCCACTCGGGGATAAGGATTATTGCATGTACAGTACGTTAGTGTTGAGATTTGATGAAGCGTTTTACTTAAGGGGGCGGTTCATCAGGAATTTGTTTATGTTGGACTTGAAGCCATCCAGGTTGTAGTCAGGTGGGAAACAGGCAAACAGAACAGAGGTTCACAGGTGTGCACTTCTAAGAAAGAAGCTTTGTTCATGGAATCTACGTTTTGGTTTTGGCACAGATAAAGAGTGGGGAAAATTTTTGACAGTGGTTTCAGCTAGACGGGTGTTTTTTGTGAAAGATTGGAGAGGGGGGACCAGGGATTTGAGCTCAGACGAGCACTTGCCATGAAAGTAACGATAACGGCTTGCAACGACTCACTGCAGGGAAGAGAAAACGGCATCGCCACTAAGCCTATTTTGTACTGTGTCAAGGCAGGATAGGCTGTTTTTAGCAACTCCTGCCCAGATGTGGCAGCAGTATTCCATCCTTGGACGTACTTGGTTTTATATAGATAGAGAATTGCATCAGCGGTCAGATATCTTCTGGAACAGTAGACGGATCCTACCATTTTTCCAGCGACCTTGGCAACAGACTTGATGTACGTGTTCCATTTCAGGTCAGGAGTAAAGGTCAAACCCAGAAGCTTATCAAAACATGGGACTTCCCCTCGAGGAGAACCATCCATCCCAATTGATGCCAGATGGGGATCAGAGCGTTGATGACGTAAAGATAGGAGCTTGGTTTTAGATGCATTATTAGTTTGTTCTTTACGACAAAGTCTCAGACAACATGCAAGTCCAAGTGTTTGAAATGTAGCGGCACAGTTAGAATAGGTTACATGTTACATGACCATGCATAGACTTAACTGAATCCAGAGCAACAGCAGGTGGATATAAGCAGAGGTGTGCACACATGCACATTCCAGATGGATTTTGACCTACATTTTTGTGTTCCATAAAAAAATGACCGGAATTGTAATTGTCACGAAAACAAAGAACTATTTACATTCCAGGTCAGGAGTTATAAATTGCGCAATGTAAACTGGAAAAGAATGTAATATCTTAATGTTTACATTCTAAGAGATAACAAAAATAACAGAAGAGAGAACGAGAACAGATTGGCATCGTGCCGTTATCGTGCCTCACACTAACTCGTCCCTACAACTAAGGTCTCTCTCCCTCTCTCTCTCTCTTTTTCTTTCTTTCTTTCTCTTTTTCTCTCTTTGTCGATGGCCAAGAAGCTTAATTGTAAATAAAACTTATCTATATTCCAATAAATTTGGGATGTTTTGTGTATTGATATTCATATTAAAAACCTTTTTTCTATTTATTTAAAAAGAAAATACAACTTTGTTATATATGGGTCGTAAAATTGCATTCACCTGCCAAAAGATCTAGCTAATTTGCATATTCTTTTAAATATTCATTTTAATTAATTCTCTATTTGTTTTTTTGTTTTTTCGGTTTTCTTATGCGATGACCATCTTTAGTTAACTCTTACGTGTAATTATATTCATGCAGATATTCTACATGGTTTACACTTGCGTAATATTTGTATAAAAAGCTTAAACACAAATTTCATTCTATATATATGTAAGTATGCATATATATTTTTGTTTAAGAAATTTTGCCTACCAAACTACTCCGTCAGCGTTTGGTCTACAGACATGAAACTTAATATAGGGTATTTGAATCCATGCGAAACTTTATATTCGAGTTTTAGTCGGGAAAATCGGTGCAAAATTGTGAAAATTAAAAAAGTGAAATTTGGCCAGGTTAAGGTCGAACGACGGCGTTACGAATATGCATGCATAACGTAATAGCTATTGGTTCATGTTTTAATTTTTAACCTAGCAGCAAACATGTCTTCAGAGTACAGTCATTAACGTCAAAGGAAAAAGTAAATCGTAAACTAAACGTTTGGGTTTTGATTCTTGGTGGTGGTGCACAAGGTTTGTTTTTTTTTTACTTTTTAAATCATTACAATATATTGGGTCCATGATAATATAATAATAAATACGATATCTGCATTAATCAAAATACCATATTTAAGCGTATTTTACGACCGAGCAATGCAGGACTGCCTGCTAGTATGTTGATAACGTCGCCTCTGTACTGATTTTAAGAAAAACGACAAAAGAATTGTCAGGTGTATATATGATTTTAGCAAGCATTTGTAAATGCAACCTAAAAAATTATGTAAAGTAAAGTAAAGCTAGAAAAATATTTCATTTAATGAATAAATGCTGAAAACTCTATTCAAATTGAACAATCCTATAATTTTTGGTTATTAAAAAATAAAGTAGCGTTTTTGGTCTTTTCTCTGTATGTACATGTATTAATAAATAATTACTGTGTTCTTGCGAACCCTTCTTCATCTTTATGGATGATGAATAGAGATGAAGAATCTACAAGTGTCGTATGTCATTGTATGACGGCCTGCTTGTATGTTGATAAATTCGTCTCTGTGTTGATTTCCAGAAAAACAACTAAAGAATTGTCAGGTGAATATATCATTTTCGCAAGCATTTGTCAAGTGCAACCTATAAAGTTATATGTATATACATTCAACAACGCAACACAGCAAGCAAAGTAAAGCTAGAAATAATTTATTGATCAAATTGAACAACCCAATATTTTTTGGTTATTAAAGATCATGTAGCGATTTTGGTGTTTCTCTGTATGTATTCATGAATAATTACTATGCGTCTTATTCGTACTGTTTTCTTAGGAAGCCTTCTTCCATCATCTTTATGAATGATGAATAAAGATAAAGAACCTGCACCTGTCGTATGTCATCATTTTGGATAAATTAACGTACAGCCATGACAAGAATAAACAACACACCTGAACGGGCACCATAGCTATAGATGTAACGTGGTATTGTCGCAAATGGAAAAGAAAACATAAATAAAAATTGGCTTTATTTTTAATTTTTAACATAATACGTTTATTACGATTACCTTCCCGTCTCGACACCATTTAAAAGTCTCTCGCCATCGTCCATCTCGCCATGTCCACTTTTCTTCTTCCTCTGACCGCATGCCGGCCACAGCCACCCAATTATTGTCCTCAACTTTACACGTCCATTTTCTTTGACGTGCATTTTTCTTCTACCCTGAGCATTTTTCTCCTTTTTCGTCTCGCGTACACTTCCTAATTTGCATATGTGCCTTTTTCGGCTACTGCTGCTGCTGCTAATTATCTCTTCGCAAGCCAGCCATCCTCTGCTGCTGCTGACGCTTTACAACGCGCTCATATGAATTGTGTTATAATAGACAACAGCAACAATTTATCGAGAAATTGGTGAATACGAAAGTCAAAACACAAGAATGACTACAATTAGAAATATTGATATTTACTGCAGTATAACCATAAAACAATATGACAAAATGACATGCATTTAAAGAGATTTGGAACATCCACTATTTGGTAAAGAGGTTTTCCTCGAAATATATCATAGAACACACATGGTCACACACATTATATCACTACATAGAAGTGTTGACTAATCAAGTAAGAAAAAATACACGCATAGAAAATCACTTTTTTTTCCTCCCTTCTCAACACCTAGAAATTTTCTATAACTTGCATTGTGATAGTCTTCTAATCTTATCCCTCTCTTTCTCTCTCTCTCTCTCTATATATATACTAGCTGTACCCTGCCACGCGTTGCTGTGGCTCAAATGAAAAGGGTTTGTATTACTAAACACAGATACAAAGAAGTTGTCAAAAAATAAATATATAACGAATAAATGTTATCAAAGGCAAGAAAAGTAAATGTTCTACCTAACTGGATAAGATTGTAGTGTTTTAATGTAATATATAATGTTTAATCGGTTCAAAAGCATGCAGTGTTTATCGGTATATTTGAAAAATACAAATTGCGGCAGACTGTATCGAACATGTTAAGTTTGGGGAAATTTTGAGAAAATGAGTTTAAACTAAAAAACTATACAAAATACTGTTAGGAACTCACTCAATATATGTTACTGTGACGTAGGCTGACATATAATCAGTGGTTTTAAACTTTTGCTCGATACAGGTGACGAATTTTAAGAGTCCCTTTTAGTGATTACCTGGTTTGAGGATATTATACAACTAAACGGCAAATCTGACCCAAAAATCCGGCATTATTTTACTTTAAGGCCCGTCTCATGTTCATATATAACGAAATATTTTATTGTAGATTTCAGTGTACTAAAAACGAATCTGCAAACCGTTTCCGTCGCAAAAAGAAAGTTTTCATGATATGAAGAAGATACCTTTTCGAAAAGTGGGTGATCACTTTTCAATGTAAATTTAACTTAGAATGAGCACCCATTTTCTGGCCACCTGAGAGAGGAGCATTTTTCTGTGTGTGGGGGTGTTTTGGCGGCCGCCCTTCCAACCAATTTAAACAGGTAATTTTAAAGGATTTTTCAAGGGTAGAAAGAAAGACCCCCACCAGAAAAAAAAAATCGTGGCCACAAAGTGGGTGATCATTTTACGTTAAATTATTATGGAAAAGTGATCCTTCACTTTTTTAAACTAACATTTCTTCATATCTTGGAAACTACTCGTTTGCCTTAATTATAAACGTTATTTTCGTTTTCAGTAACCCCGAAAACCTACAAGGGTGGTAATTTTAAAGGAATTTTCGAGGGTGGAGTAATTCTTCATATTTACCTTCTATTTTTTTTCCAATAACATAAGAAATTAAGAATTAGACAAATTTATTTTAGGTAGGCTTCGCCAGGAAAGCTTTTAAAAATAAAAAATTAAGATAAACAAATGGTGCTAGTGCACTTACCGATCCGGCGATCTGCGCTATTTTTTAAATCGTATTTCCAAGTTTAATTAAAGTTTTATGTTTTTTTTTCATTCAATTGTAAGGTTAAAGTACAAAAATATATATAATTTAAAAAATAGGGATTTTTTTTTGCCCATGCATTAATTAGATAGTTAAATGTTGTAATTCGAAAGTCGTCAACGTGTAGTGCACGTGAAAGGCTCATTTCTACCGGAAATGAAATGGCGGACAGTCTCGCAGTTACGAAAAATATTTTTATTTTATTTAATATATTTTTATAATTTGCGATCTTAACGATCTTAATTTATTTTAATAACTTGCAAATATTCCTTGACTTTACAGATAGATTTTCTGAAAATTTAAATTAAATTGGTAATGTAGAAATATGGTTCTATCGACTTTGAACGAACAAAGAATTACATATATATATATATATATATATATATATATATATATATATAGATAGATAGATAGATAGATCTAGTATTCTAGAAAACTATAAGAGAATAAACAGTAAACAAAACTAAAACTTTTGCCAAAACAATCTATCAGGAAACGCCTGGTAATTATCTATCAACTTATATTCTAAGAGAACAGGTGCTAAATCTTAATGGAAAGCGCATTAAAGACATGTGAATATGAACATAATCTTTCACAGACGAATTTCTAATAGGTTCGTATTTAGAAATGGTGACACAAAGTGATTTATCCAATGTCAGAATATAATGGTTTTACACCAAAGAAAAATGGCGGATCCAAAGGAAATAAGCCGCTGTCAACACCTTCCACTGGACAATCAACACGCAAGGAGATAGATGAAATCACTTATAACCTACATGGTGGGCACTTTCGGAACGCGATCAAAACAGAAGTCTGAATAATCTCTATCGAAATAGATGAATCCTTTTAACCATTATGGACTGAATGCATGGAATAGCAAATTATAAATGTCTATTTGATCGCTTTAACGATTAAATATTATGAGAAGGAAAAAAAATGTCAGTAGATTGCATGTCAAATGCTTAACACTAATGAAAAGATGGAAAACTTTTTGTAACTAAAACAAATATGTTACAAGAAAAAAATCTTTGTGTTCAATCTATATAATTATAAAACTGTGGACCGTCCGGCCGTCCTTACTTTCTTTCTTGAATCTTGGCTTTGACGATCGGGCGAATCCATCTTTTAAAAAAGGGGTAACAGATATATATATATATATATATATATATATATATATATATATATATATATATAATACTTGTTTATTGTTATATAAACATGCTCACATCCCGCTGCTACAAATAGCCACTTGTTTCAATCAAACAACAGATATCATCAGGCAGCGACTTGACTATTAAAAAGTTCAATGAATAAACTTTCATTTCGAATTCCACTCTAAAATAATTTCAAATTGTTAATAAAATAAAATAAAACCGCTTTCAATAGACAGATTACGCAAATTAAGAGAAACTGAACAGATATGAAAAATGTAACATATATAATTAAATACCTACAGACACTAGTGTTTCATCCTTTCGGGAATCTTCACTGGCGTCACAAGTCATCTCTGCCTTGATTAATTAGTCCATTACTTTTGAATACAAGTCATCTCTGCCTTGATTCATTAGTCCATTACTTTTGAATATAAAAAAAACCGAATATATATATATATATATATATATATATATATATATATATATATATTATAGGAAATAATTATGTCAGTCCCTTTAAGAATCTCGTTTATCGTTGAGCACTTTCAGTTGAATTAAGTGGGTCAATTTAGCTCTTATGCATAGATCATCATATAATTATTAGATCACTATGACTGACGTAAAAACATTTAAAAATAAAATGTTTAATTTCAACATTATTTCACGCGGTTAACAGTAGTTGAATGGATACGATCCTTGCTAATCAAGCCAGAGATGACTTGTGACGCCAGTGAAGGTTTTGTTTTATTTTATTTTATTAACAATTTGAAATTATTTTAGAGTGGAATTCGAAGCTCATGTTCTATAATTATAAAAAATATTAAATATATTAAATTATGTTTATTAATAAACAGATCCTATATAAAAATTGTTTTTACCGGACCGATTATATAAACAAAGAAAATTTCTCTAGGAAAATGCCTACTTCGCACTATTACCTTGTGATGTGGATTACTCAAAATACAGTTTGGATCATTTTACAACACTGCTATCAAAGACATTCACTTCGGATTTTACCATGCAATTTGGATGTGAATTTTTTTATCTCCTTTTCATTAACTTCCCTTACTCTATGACATTTAAATACTTAAAAAAAAACCTTTTAATTGTGATTTTCCATGTCTCACTGACTTTAGCAAATAAGGTGTAAACCATTATAATTATTTGCTAATATTTCATCCTCTGAAGAGATGGTAGACATCGAAATCCGATAGGATAAGGAGTTAGAATATTTCAAATGTATTCTTTGTCTTAGATAGTACAATAAAAATCTTTGGATTTGAAAGTTAACTATTTCACGTCATGAATTTTTAAATTTATTGAATGACTAAAATTTGATTATATATATATATATATATATGTATATATATATATATATATATATATATATATATATATATATATACACACACACACACATACATACATAAAAGAGAGAGAGAAATAAAAAGGAACAAACCAAGTTATGTGTTTATCAACGTTTCGTCTTTATTTCGAGACTTCCACTGTATGAATGAAATTAAGAACAATCAGCAGGTACTAATTCTTAATTAATTCATCCCAGGTGCTTGGAGGTGTGTGGTCAGCAAAAAAAGTGGTAGTAGGCAGGCAGGCTCGAACCTGTACCGCGAAGCAGGAAAAGAACGTGAAAAAAAGTGATGTCTTTGCTGTTGCATCCATCGCCAAACTGGAAGTGACGAAGGTTTAAATTAAGGCTAGTCAATCGAAAAGAGGGCATGACTTTCGAAAATATCGGCGAAAAAAGCGACTCCTCCTTGCCAGGTGAAGGAATTAATGCTTTTGGCCAATTTTTCAATATTTGTCATCCGAAGGGTCGTGCTTCAAAACGATACTCATCTTGTGAAAATCCATCGCCTTTGTCGAAAGTTTTAGGCGGACATACATACATACATACATATGCAAATTCGTTTTCGAATATTGCCATTACTTGATATAGAAAAAAATTAAAATATGAAGACAGATCAGTGATGAGCCATACGGAAGTAGCTTTTAAACCCTGCCAAACTCTTGCATTCTTTGGCATACCTGTTGCAGAAGTGAGCAATAGATTTTATATATGTGTTCCATTTCAGATTGGGAGTAAAGGTCAAACCCAGAAGTTTGTCAAAACATGAAGCCTTAAAACTGTAAATAAAATGAAATAAAGATAATAGAATGATTACCAGGCAACAGATGCTACCTAAAACATAAACAGAGTTGTGTACGTAAAAAAATTGAGAAAAACGAAATTTTATAACAATATTTTCCGACAAGAAATAAGAATATAAAACTTGGTAAAGAAATCAAATTGGTTCCACATGTTCGAATACCCTATTTATCAAGTTTCAAGTCTGTAGACCAAAAATTAACAGAGTAGTTTCGTAGAGATCTTTCTGCACACATACACACAAGTTCGCTATTATATAATCAATTTTTAATTAATACTGCAATATTTTAAGTTATAAATTTATATTTTTATTAGAATATCTTGTCTTTTTCTTTTCCAGTTTTAACAACTAGTCCTTTTACTTTTCCATGTTTAAATCTTAACCATATTACTTTTCATGCTCGCATTTTTCTATGTAATCCATGATTTTTGCAGGCTTTTCTCTCTCTGTTTCACTTATTACCAGTGAATTGTTAGCGACAGTACAGCTGAGCGATAGATATGGACAGCGGTGAATTATTAGCGACAGTTTTTTATATTTTCTTATGTCATCTCCTCCGCCGTTTCCAGCCGATTTAAGGTAGCGTAACAGATTTGGTTGCTATGGTAACCAATAGCCAATAAATAAAAACGTCTCTCCGTTCCTTACAGATTTCATGAATTTTTTAACACAGTAATTTTATAATAACTTTTGTTTTATTGAACGAAAATGGAAAAATTTTATTTCAAAATTTAGCTGAGAAGATGACCTACGAACTGTAAAAATTGTTTGAAATTTGGTCGCAAAATGAGTGAGCTGTGAAGCTTTAAAGCAGTTCTAATTGAGTAAAACTAACACTTAGCCATATATTCAAAAACAGTAGTTTCTGAATAAGGGCTTTTATTCCTTTTGATATATTGTTCATTTCATGGGTGAACATTTTAGATTTAGGCGAATATGAGTCTTGCATAGGTAGCGGATTGCGTATTAAAGCTTGCTTATTTTTCAGAGATTCAAAAATATGACTGCAACTTCTGCCATTCTTATGAATCTAGTTTCGACTCCACAATACATTTCAATTGATCCCCGTCTGGCATCAATTGAAATGAATAGCTCTCGTCTTGGGAAGGCTCCATGTTTTAACAAGCATCTGGGCTTGACCTTTACTTCTTATTTGAAATGGAACAGGTACATCAAATTCGTTGCCAAGGTCGCTGGAAAAAAGCTTCGGCACCACAACACTAGATAAGTAGTATTTTACAAATGGAGACTAATGTACACTCGATATATGTACAAAATAACGGGACCTTTGAGTTTTAGAAGCCAGGTTAGTGAATTCTTATTTTCTTTTTTTCATATTGAAATTCCTTCGATAAAACGGAATCGCAACACAATAGTAGAATTAAATCTAATATTTTAGAATCCTTTCATCTACGCCCCCCCTCCCGCAAAAAAACAAACAAAGCAAAGAATCATGGTTTCAGAATTGAACGCACAGAGATGAAACAAACAAACAAAACAAAACAAAACAAAAAACAAAACAAAACAAAAAACAAAAACTTGTCGGATTCTGTTGTCTTATTAATTCGGGCTTTCTGCGTTGAATATTGAATATAGAAAACGAGCAAAAACATATGGAAAACCGTGATTTCTGCAAGAGACTTTTTGCACCTGAGAGGCAGAACAATTTAGCACGGATAATTAAATATGGATGTAGAATGGCTATTGGCGCGCTGAGTTATCAAATAAACCTCGAGTTCCATCAAGGTTGTCAAGTTTGCTTGCACTATCAACCTCGCGGAGATGTATGAATACATCTTTCTCATACTCTACAGGTGTAAGAGCAACAGTGCCTCATCCATAAATGCGTGGAAATGCAGCATCCTTTTATGTATTCATTCATACATTTTAATACTGTAGCATATTATGGACCCTACGTGAATTTTGACAAGGGTAACTCTTAGTGCGTGTTAGGATAACTAAGATCTGTAAAACAGATCCACATTAAAGGTTGAATAAAAGATGGGCCGTCGACAAAACACGAGTCGAACGATGACATAACGTTACGTTTTCAAGCAGAAGAAACAAAGATTTTTTTAATCAGTTTTAATCTGGAAGCCGTCTAGACAAAACACAGCCCAATAATGTAGAATAATCTAAAGTAAATATCTCTTCGATGTCTGCCCTTCTCATTTCTCCATATTTGAAGTAAGAAAACAAAATTAAGCAAAAAATCATTGACTTATTTTGTCACACACACATACACATTAAAACCTCAAAGAAACTCAGCGAATGTTTCTTTGTGGCTTTCATGCATAAAACGTTTGATTCATAATAGGTAGATGATTGCTAACCACTATATGAAATGGATACTTTGATCGTTAACCAATAGACAAAACACTTCATAGTCGTTGGATAACAGTTCACGAATAGATGAAGCGGATACTTTGTAACAATAGTTACATAATCGCCAACAACAAGACAGAACAGACACTTCATAGTAGTTAGATGATCGCCACCTATTAGACGAAATGGATATTTCCAAGTAGTTAAATGATCGCTAACCATTGGATGAAACGAACACTTCGTAGTAGTTAGATGATCGCTAACCGCTTGACGAAACGAACACCGATGAAACTGTAGCTCTAGAAATATAGTTGGCTAGTTGTGTGCAAATACCAAAAGCAATAGGAGCCTTCTATTACGTCTGAAAATGATACGATATTCAACGAGCGAGATCAAGGATTCGCCGATGTACAACTTATGCTCTTTTTCAGTCCAAGTTATGATAACAGGACCATTGCCAGCACCCTCAAAATGCATCACTTGATTGCCATAAATAAAATAAAGTTTGCGACCACAGTTATAGTCTTGGTGTGGTTTCAAATGAGGGCCACATCATGCCACCTGACATCTTTGAAATTAGTTTGAAAGTCAACACGTAAGTGTACCTGGACATGCTGAAGAGTGTGGTGATCCCCTGGTGCAGTCAGGTGGCCGCTGGCAGGCCCTGTCTATGGCAGCAGGACTCTTCGCCGGCTCACAAGAGAGGGTTGACTTCAGAAAGAGTGCTATGGCTTTCTAAAGCCACGTTCCCAATTCCAGACCCGGATCAGGGCGGTCACTGAAGCTGAAGGCGGCTACATTGAATAGATGTCAGCTCTATAACATAATCAAATTACCTAAATTGATTTTTTTTTCAATAAAAGTTTTTAAATAAAGCTGTAGAGTTGTTTTCAACTTTATCGTTCCAACCTGTACTATAATCAAATTGTTTTTACCACAGATCGACACAAGAAAAATATTTTGGCATTATCCATTATAAAAAAATACCCTTCATTATAAATCCATATAATAAATTATCTTTTACAACAAGATGTTTTAACAATAATAATTAAATAGCTTTTACAAGATCAATACAAGAAAATATAATTTAGCATAAATCCTTATAATAAAATACCCTTTATCATGCTATGTATAGTGCCAGTAATACCTACACCGATCGAAGAAGCGACAGCACTACCACTGATTAGCTGTGTGCAAGCCAATTATACCCGTTTCCTACCTTTGTACCTGTGATGTTAAAAACACTTGTTCCTAAACCAACCTCGATTTGATTTTCTTCTTTTTACTAGTGTGCATGGACACAACAATAAATCCATAAAATAAAATATCGTTTACCACAACTACGATAAAATGCTTTTTCATATATTACTATTGTTAAATTACAATGGATTCGTAAAAAAATACCCTTTATCATTTTTTTTTAAATTACATTTTCACCCCAAACAAGGCAAATTGCCACTTTGGTGTAGGGGGCTACTATCAGGGGCAACAACTACTGGGGTACTATGTAGGGATTTGGGAAGCAAGATGTCGGTTCACGTTACACTTGAACTTCTGCACGTAAGTACTGTTGGGGAAGCAGGGACCTGGAATGGAATTCCAAAATCTAGCGGTTCTGGGGAAGAAACTATTGGAGTAGAAAGATCTTTTACATCTAGGGATCTCTACAGTGTAGGGGTGGGATTACGCAGCCTGTCAGGTTTGTCGAGGGTGTTCACGTCGTGGGGGCACAAGTGATTGCAGTTCATCAGACCATTCACCACTAAAATACTTGTATAACAGGCAGAGGAATGCAACATTTCGTCGATGGGACAGAGGCTGAAGCTTAGATACCAGTTCAGGGCCTATCAGGTTCGTGACTCTCTTTTGAACCTTGTCAAGGAGCGAGAGACTAGTAGCAGATGCACCAGCCCAAATGTGACAGCAATACTCCATACATGGGCGAATGGTGGCCTTATAGAGGTACAGGATACTTTCGGGTGTTAGTTGTCTAGCACGGTAGAGAGAGCCCACCTTTCTTGCAGCGGTCCTGGCAATGCCTTCAATGTAATTGTTCCAACTCATGTTTTCTGTGACCGTTAAGCCAAGGAGTTTGAAAGATGTACTCTCAGATAAAGAGTTGTTGGCCATTGCTATAGATGGTAGAGAGGGTTTCTTGTAATTATTGAATGAAACTAGTTTAGTCTTGGCGGCATTGAACGTGACCAACCCTTTTTGTCCCCATTCCACTACAGATTGGAGGTCTTCCTCTAGTGTTTTTGCCATTTCTTTAGAAATGTGTTCATTCGTCTTCCTGTCGTGCCTGTCATAGAGCGTGGTGTCATCAGCATATATACCCATCTCAGAGGCAATTTTGTCAGGGAGGTCATTTATGAATATCAGGAACAATAGAGGTCCAAGGATAGACCTCTGGGGCACTCCCACATTTATATCATATTGTTTAGATGTACGACCGTCGAGGACAACCTGGATTTTTCTCTTATCTAAGAAGGATTTAATTATGTTAAGTATTCTACCAGTGATACCGTATGATCTAATTTTTCTAAGGAGACCCTCATGCCATACCCTGTCAAAAGCCTTAGATATATCAAGAGCTACCGCTCTGCCCTCCCCCGCTTTGTCTAGTGAATGGTATATATGTTCAGAGATTACAGTTAGGATGTCTGCTGTGGAACGGGCTTGTCTAAATCCATATTGTTGGTCAGTCAGATGTTTAACATCTGTAAGGTGATGGACTAGAGCATGGTTAATTAAGGTCTCAAATATTTTTGCAAAAAGTGGGAGGAGGCTAATGGGGCGATAATTTAATGGGTTAGTCTTTTCGCCAGAATTCTTGAATACTGGTACAACAGAAGCAGTTTTCCAACAGCCCATAAAGCAAGATTCATTAAGGCATTTGTTGTAGAGTTTGGAGAGAACTGGAGCTACTTCGGCTGAGCATTTTTTTAATAGCACAGCTGGGATGAGACCGGGTCCACATGCTTTTGAAGTGTCAAGGTTTTTTATAATAGCATGCACCTGGGCAGGGGTGATTTTCAGATCGTCTAGCGTGGCGTCTGTCCTCATAGGAAAGTCAGGTAGGGGGTGGTTGGAAGGGTCCAGTGTGGAGTTTGAGGCAAACCGACTGGCAAGCATGTTAGCTTTCTCGGTTGCTGAGGAGACAACCTCGTGATTGTTGGTTAGTGGGGGAATTGTTGATTGCCCATTATTTACTACACTGTTGTAGATTTTACAGAAGTCTTGAGTTCCTAGTTTTTGTGCTTCGATGCGTTTTTTAGTAGTTTCCGTAAATTCTCTCTTAGCTGTTGCTATTTCTTTCTTAACATTATTTCTAGCTTCTACATACTTCAGTCTGTTGGAACTAGACTTAAATCTGCAGTATGCATGCTGCTTTTGGGCAATGGCAGTTGCGCAAGTCGAAGTAAACCATTGGGGAGAGTGGGGCTTACTATAAAATTTCCGCATGGGAACATGCGCTTCGATTGCAGTTTTGAACCAGTCAGTGGTCTCGTTTGCACACTGTTCAGCAGGGAGAGAAAAAATATTTCCCCATGGGGTATCTCTGATTAGTTCCCCGAAGGCTTCCCAGTCAGCCTTTTTATAATATCTCGTTGTTTTGAGCACTGGCTATTCAGTTTTGGCTCTAGAGTTTAGGGCGATTTCAACCATTATCACTGCATGATCAGCGTTCCCGAGTGGGCTGTTGGCCTTCATTATGCAGTCATTGGGAACTGTGGTCAAAAACAGATCTAGAAGTGATGCATGTTGTTCGTCCTGGTCAGGGAAACGGGTTGGAAACATAACAATTTGTGATAGGGAGTGAGATATAGTGAAGCTATGAGTTGTGCTGCCCGCTGCATCTGTTTTAAGTAGAGAATCCAAGCCAGTTTTTGTGGTGGACATTAAAGTCACCAAATACATGTACTTGTGTGCTAGTGTCGAGGGAGAGTGCCGTGTCTATGCTGTCAGAGACTTTGTTTATTATGGTGCAGTCCTGGGTCGAGGGAGAGCGGTAGAGAAAATAAAAGTTGCTAATGTTGTGTTGCATGTTTAGTCTAAAGCACATAAAGGCTTGATCATCCGATTCTAGGTTCGTTTCTCTAGTCAGGGGAAGGGTATTACGAATGTAAACTCCAAGTCCGTGCATGTGTCAGAGTCCTTACGGCAGAGTGGGAAATATCCAGGCATGTTAAAGTAGTTAGAGGGGATGGAGGAGTGTAGGTTAGTCTCACTTAGTGCTAAGATATCCGGGGTATTTGTTAAGAGAAATGATTCAACCTCAGCTAAATTAGTTCTAAGCCCATGGATATTTGTGAATGCAAGCCTCAAGGGAGGAGACAAGTTGAATTGGTTTGTCCCTAAGCCTGGTTTAAGCTTATTATCAGATTGTACTGTCGTCATATTTTTTTAAAGAGTTTCGGTTTAGGTAAGGGGAAGCTAAACAAGAGGTTATGCAGAGCATGAGACATGCATCACAAGTAGACCATCAGCTGACCTTTTTCCAACAAATAACCCCTTTTCTCTTGAACGCTAACAATCTGCTCCTTCCCACCAAGCCGCAACTAAACTCCCACATTGCACTGCATTTGTAGTGAAATCTCTAACCTCCAGCCCCTAACCCTCACACGCAAACTGTTTAATAGCCATCACTAAACATCTATACATTTCTACCTCTAAGGCATGCATTAGAGCTCATTCCTATCCAGTAAGGTATTTAACAGCCAAAGTATGTACTCAGAAGTAAAGCGATCTGCATTCAATAACTGTCTCCTCGAGAGTATTGACACGATTAATACGAAACTGTACCGACACTCCTTGTTATGCAAAATGTCCCATGACTCTTACGTGAAAACTGAAATTATCTTCTCGATAATAGAAACACACTTTACAACTTCAACTCTATTCGCATCTACTGAAAACCTGCCCATATATCTATTCACCTGATTACACATGACTCAAAACTTGCTGTTTTATCCATGCTATATTGCATTTACATCTTAACCCTCCTATCATCTAAAATAGTTTGGGCACAACTCGTAGTTCAATCCTTAATACCTACTCCTACTGTAACATTATCCTAGACCTAAGCTAACATAAATAAAATAAATAAAAAGGGAAAGACTCAAACCACATTATCTCCTCCCTAACAAGCCTTCTTACAATCATAGTTGCTTACACTGTATGAGCTCCACTCAGCCCCTTTATCCAGTAACAATAAAATAGCAATGTCCCTAAATCTCTTTGAGACTTAAATCCATAAAATGAAATGTCGTTTACCACAACTACGATAAAATGCTTTTTTATATATTACTATTGTTAAATTGCAATGGATTCGTGCAAAAAATACCCTTTATCATAAATCCATAAAATAAAATATCGTTTATCATAACTACGATAAAATGCTTTATATATAATATATATATATATATATATATATATATATATATATATATATTAGTATTATTAAATTAGAATGGATTTGTACAAAATACCCTTCATCATGGATCCATATAATAGAATGGCTTTTACCACAGATTCCTGTAATAAAACGTCTTTTACAATGGATTACTATAAGATTTCCTTCTATAAGTGATTCGTTTTGGAAAACTCTTTTGAAGATGGAAATCCCAGAGAAAAACAATTTCTTAATGGATTTCTACACATACGAACACTTCTCACAATGGATTCGTTCACTTTTGATTAGACGATGGATCAGTGCACATAGAAATCATTCAACTAATGGAAACTCTTCCTCATGTACTTATGTGATAAATCCATCCTATCATATTTACCATCTACGTTACTACTTAGACCCTCGGCTGTGATCTGTGAATAACGGTTCTTCATTTCAGTGTAACTCCTCATCCAAAATGTTCATTATACTTCACTTGATTGACGTGGTTTTCTCTGTGATTTATTTGGACTACTGTTCTCATCTTGAGTGTTATTCGTACAACGTTTCGGTCGATATAATACCTGATTGTAACATAGTGCACATGGGCATATAGAAAAATAGCAGAAGCAGCAAAGGATGACTGGCTTGCGAAGAGATTAGCAGCAGTAGCCGAAAAATGCGCATATGCAAACTGGAAAGTGTGTGCGAGAAGAAAAAGATAAAGAAAATGAAAAAAAAAAATGCACCACGTGGTCGGGAGAAGCAAGGAAGATGTCAACGAAAATGGATGTGTAAAATCGAAGACGAGAATGGTCCGGCTGTGCCGTGCTTGCTGTCGGAAGAAAGAGGAACGCGCACCAGGCTAAAATAAACATGTGGCAGAGAGAGACTTTTTAAGTGGTGCCGAAGTTTACGATAATAAAAACACTTGCTGAAAAAAAAAAAAAAAAAAAAATGCCGACCGGGATTTTTTTATTTTTTATTTCTTTCGTTTAAAATAGAATACGCATCAAGTGCGCTTGAAAGCTAAATCTCAACGTAATGTAAGGAAAATAAACAAATATTTTACTTGTTTGAAATTTATCACAAATATATTTCAAAGGTATACTCCATCTTCAGTGTGTTGTTTCTTGTTCCTTTTCTTCTTCCTTGCCATGTTGTAAATTTGGAGAAAGGAGTCTGTAAAGAGCTGCGCGTTGTTTCTAGCGGTTGTATTTTGAAATGTTTGAACTGTGCGTAGGCAACGCGAGGATAACGTCAAGGATGTGAGTTCATTCTCTAACTTTACAACATGGCAAGGAAGAAAAAAAAAGGGAAAAAAGAAACCAAACAACACACTGAAGATGGAGTATACCTCTGAAATATATTTGTGATAAATTTCAAACAAGTAAAATATTTTTCTATTTTCCTTCTATTACGCTGTGATGTGGCTTTCAAGCGCATTTGGTGTGTATTTTATTTTATTCAAATTAAAACAACATTTCTATATGAACTCTCATTCTTGACGTTTCTTTCGTTTGTTTATAACTGCAACGTTAGACGATCTTCTTCCAGTGTATCTTGTTGAATTTGAAAATCTTTCTTCAAAAATCAAAATCTGTACATGATCTCAAATAGAAGCCTTTTATTTAATCCACAGGAGTAGCATGTTATCATTCTGTCAGCCATGATCGGGGTATATTATTCTCATCTTGAGTGGTATTGTAACATTGTACCTATTTACAATGCCTCCCCAAGGGACAGAGTTAGAAATCAGGTACAAAAATAAAAATTGTCTCAGTCGTGAAGGATTTCTCCTCCACTGAATGAGAACGAGAAATGGAAGTGCCGCATCTGAAGAACAGATACTACACTTGTTACAAACAAATAAAGGAAATAAATAAAAACCAGAGTCGTCATCTTTTGCTTTTCTAACGAAGGCATTTGTTACCCTTATTCTCTCGTCTCGACACCATTTAAAATTCCCTCGCCATCATCCATCTCGCCCAGTAGACACTTTTCTCCTTCCTCCGGCTACATTTTTTAGTTTCCAGATAAACAAGTGTGATTTTTTAGTTTACCATTTATGATTGGTTTAATTGTTTTCAGACTGTTTAATGACGAATTCCCTCATTTTAATAAGAGTTTTAATTGTTTTCAGACTGTTTAATGACGAATTCCCTCATTTTAATAAGAGTTTTAATTGTTTTCAGACTGTTTAATGACGAATTCCCTCATTTTAATAAGAGTTTTAATTGTTTTCACACTGTTTAATGACGAATTCCCTCATTTTAATAAGAGTTTTAATTGTTTTCAGACTGTTTAATGACGAATTCCCTCATTTTAGTAAGAGTTTTAATTGTTTTCAGACTGTTTAATGACGAATTCCCTCATTTTAATAAGAGTTTTAATTGTTTTCAGACTGTTTAATCACGAATTCCCTCATTTTAATAAGAGTTTTAATTGTTTTCAGACTGTTTAATCACGAATTCCCTCATTTTAATAACAGTTTTAATGCTTCAAGTCCTTTTATATCTTTAAATATTTATTTGTGGCATTTGCTTTTTTTTTTACAGCATATCAAACCCTTTCAGGTTATTTCACGCTGTATATGTAGTACTTACCAACAAAACAAACGCCCACGTGTTTGTGCCTTGTACAGGCATGCGCGACAACAAAACTTGGGTTTTTATGAGCGGAAGTCTCGAGGTTGTCAGGAATCTACAGGCGCATGCGCAAGAGGAGGGATTGAGATAGTGGTATAAAAGGCAGGTCGAGTGAGAAGGTTGTTGTTGTTGTCATTGGACGTTACAGTGACGCGTGCGTTAGCAGGTGATTAAGAGGCTGTTTTTTTTGTGTGTCAAGTCGTGCACCTCGGTGAAGGTGAAGGTCATAGTATACGGTCGTTTTGGATGAAGTTTTTATGCTTCAAGTTTTTTATATCTCCAAATATTTATTTGTGAGGTTTAGTTTGGCTGTTTTGTTTTACAGCGTGTCAACCTATTTAGAACTATTTAATGCTTAATCCAATAACTTCAGTAAAAAGTTTTATGCTTCAAGTTGATTATATCTTCAAATATTTATCCACGGTGTTTTGATTGGTTGCTTTGTAGAGAAAAATTGTTGTTTTTGGCCTTGTATAACGTTGCAGTTACAAGCAAACAAAAGAAAGAAAGAAATAAAAACCTCGGTGGCATTTTTTAAAATCTTTTTTTTTTAACAAAACCTTTTGTTACAGGAAAAAGGGTTGTCCCCTTTTCCTGTAAGTAAGAAGAACATTAGATAAGTGGAAAATGAGATTAGGATAGGCCAAGATTCGAACCTTGTAAGCAAGGTTCAGAGATAGATTCAGAAATTGGACTGTTAGAATTTGGCTATTGTTAAATTTCATATAAAATAGTTTAAATATGTTTGTTTGTAAAAAGAATTTAATTTTTCATTCTTTTATGGAAAGTGGATTAAAAAAGCTCAGCTAAAAAAAATTATGAACAATACAATTTAAAAATATATTGAAAATAGGTTAGGTTGAAAAATAGGTTAGTGAGAATTCTTTGTTTGCAGGAGTATGTTTTAGAAACGTATGTTTAAGCCACGTGAGTCGATCACGTTTAGAGCCATGCATATGACGTCGTAGCAGAAAAGGAGATTGTCAATAATAGAAGCTAGGATTAGCAGATGAGTTAGAAGAGAAAGGCAGTCATGCAGACAGGTTCGAGCAGTCAGCAAAGGCAGTCAGAGGAGGGCCCCTTTAGAAGCGAAGGGAGAACATTTAAACATGTAGAAACGAATTTGAATTCCTGACGGCAATCATCATTTCGGCCGGTCAAGTGAAATAGAAGAACATCATCGATTTTGTAACTGTTTGTCTTCGTGTCGTCATTCAACAATTAAAGGTAATGTGTGATCATCTTTAATGAAATTTGTATAAAACCCATCCAAGTAATGTGTCCCCCTCCCCATCATAAGTAATGATTGTCACCTCCTGTGTTAAAAGAACTGATCACCCTCTCTCCTCGCTAATATATGAACAGAACTGTAATATGTATAAATGTCTCCCTGCTCTCCCTCATCGTTACCTCTGTATAAATGTCCCCTACACAACACTTTTATTACCATTAATTTCCTTTTTAACCTTTTTTTAATAATAGCTTCTATTACCATTAATTTCGGAGGAAGGAGAAACCGGGACCAGGTAAAATGAACATGTGGCAGCGATAGACTTTTTTAAGTGGTGACGAAAGTAACGGAAAAACGCCAACCTGGATTTTATCTATTTCCTTTTCTTGTTTGTTATGGCAACGTTACATTTTGCAAATACTTATTTAAATAAAACAGGAAAAGACTAAACCAAGTATCAGACAAAGCCTATATAAAAAAAAATTGTAAACGTATTGTAGTGGAACTATATTTAACCATAAGTAAATAGGTGACAAAGACTAAATCCACACATAATACAGCATACTTTATTGATCATCCGCGTTCAACAAACCAAAGACAGGTGCTTGTAATAGAGAGGCTAAATAGTCATATATCATGTCAAAGAAAATTAATATTGAAAATCCTTGAGTCAAGACAAAGTGTCCCTATTATTTGGCTTGTCCGGACTACTATGTATAAATGTCTTCCTTCTCTCCCTCATCGTTACCTCTGTATAAATGTCTCCTATACAACACTTTTATTACCATTAATTTCCTGTCTCGGCACCACTTCAAAAGTCTCTCGCCATCGTTCATCTCGCCCGGTGTACACTTTTCTCCTTCCTCCGGCCACAGCTGGCCCATTGTCGTCTTCGACCTCACACGTCTCCTTTCTTTGACGTCACACTTTTCTTCTCGCGCACACTTCTTAATTTGCATATGTGCGTTTTTCGGCTACTGCTGCTAATCTCTTCGCAAGCCAGCCATTCTTTGCTGCTGCTGATATTTTCCCACCCGTTCATCTGCTCTATGTTACATAATCCATACCACGTTTTAGCCGATGTAACCTCCGATCTTCTCCCAGTGTGTCTTGTCAAACTTGAAATCCTTCTTTAAAACTCTGAAATTTGTATGGAATCTCAAACAGAACCCTTTATTTAATCCAAACGGGTAGCTTGTTCTCATCCTGTTAGCCATAATCAGGTAAAAGTCTTAAGTAATGTTATATTATAGAGGAGCAAACCAGAGACATTTTAGTTGCAGATCAGGTGTCTGCCAATGGGCTAGATCCAGCCTGCCCACAGCAACAGTTGGGTTTTGACTGACGGCTATAGAAAATGGGCCGATAGGTCATTGGGCATCAATTGAGGAGGATTGTTCTGACTGTGTGTTGCTGCGTTCGTGCTCGCGATAGTGTTCTATTAATTTGACGGTGTCGCTGGGGATCTTGTTCTATCAATTTGATGGTGTCTCTTTTCAAATGTGCATTGAATCTTCATAAAACCACTGTATTTAACTACACTTACTAAACAAATAAAGCACAAAAAAAAGGAGATACACTCTAGTAGTATATATGTGGGTATGTACAGAGTATCCAAAAGTCACTAAAGAGTTGACAATCTTTGTCATTTTACCATTAAATTGATTATTGTTTTCTTTATTTCATATATTTTACAGATAATATTTTGTAAATTAATTATGGATAAGTATAGCATTGTACAACGTACGCAAGTTGTGAAATTGTTTTACCAAAATCAGGGGTCAATTGTTTTGACTCAAAGAGCTTATCGACGGCATTTTCATGTAAGAGATAGTCCAAGTCACAACACAAGTCTTGTGGGGATATCTTAAAGAAAGACTCTCTGTTAACAAACCCAAAACCCTGCAAGAATTGAAGGAAAACATCAGAAACGAAATAAAGGAGTTAAATCGCAATCCTGGGATTCTGCAATCTGTCATGAATAATGTTTTGGAAAGAGCACAAATATGCGAAGTTGAAAATGAGCAACATTTAAAAGACATTATTTTTCATGAATAAAGATTGTTTAAATTTTGTATTTTTAAAATAAATTTTTCAAGCTCTTAATCAAATTGTCTTACAATTACAGAAAAATATCATCAAAATAAAGAATCTATTTAAGTTCAAAACTCATCAGTGATTTTTGGACATGCTGTAAATACTACTGGGAGCTGATGGGTTTTTCTCTTATAGTGTATAGTTTCTGTTCACTTTGACACCGAAGCTCTTAAAATGTTTGGCTGGTGTCTTATCTCTCTTTTTTTTCTTTTTTTTTTCTTTTTTTTTACAAAGGATTAAACACTTATCAAGGGCCGGAGGCCACTCAAAGGTAAGGGTTAATGAATGTACAGTAGTCAATGGGACAATACTGTAGTAATCGTTAGTGGAAATTCGCTCATCAAGAATTTGTGTACGTTAGACTTGAAGACAGCCAAATTGTAGTCAGCTGGAAAGCAGGCAAACGGAACAGAGTTCCACAGGCGTGCAGTTCTAAGATAGAAGCTTTGTCCATGGAATCTTCGTTTAGGTTTAGAAACAGATAAAGAGTGGGAGAAATTATTGAAAGTAGTTTCAACTAGACAAGCGTTTTTCATAAAAGTTTGGCGAGGTGTATCATAGATTAGAGCTCAAACGAGTACTTGCAATGAAAATAACGATAAAGCAGAGACAGGTTTGCTATGATTCTTCTTTGAGAAAGATGTTGCAGAGAAGAGAAAAAGGCATCCCCCACTAGGCTACAAAGTCTATTTTGAACTCTGTCAAAGTAGGATAAGTCTTTCTAGTAGCTTCTGCCCATATGTGGCCACAGTACTCCATCCTTAGATGTACCTGGCTCTTATATAGGTAGAGAATTGTATCAGCAGTGAGATATCTACTGGAGCGGTAGAAGAATCCCACTATTTTTCCAGTGACCTTGGCAATGGATTTGAGAAGGTGCAGAAATGAAAGTGAAGAAGACTCATCCGTACATTGAATAACAGCTTTATTGATTATCTTCGTCAGTAGGTCGTACAGTGAAAGGAGTAGTTGTTCAAAATGAAAGTTTATATATGTGTATCTCTAAATTAGTTGTAGAAACATACGTCCATCTGTATGGACGAGCACCAAAGATTAGAGACAGCGCTGTAGGAAGTGTTTATTCATGTACCGTACTGAAGTCCAGTTGCTGGAATCATAATTTTTCCCTCTTAGTTGAATCTCAGGCCTAAAGGGCAGGTAAGTTCTGTTGAGTGCCAAGAGAGAAGTTGGACAAGTCTGGGCCACATCGTGTTGCTGTCAATCCAAGATCCGGGGAGAGAGAGAGAGAGAGAGAGAGAGAGAGAGAGAGAGAGAGAGAGCTGTGGGCCCAATCTTTTATAAACTTGGTTACATGACTGAGAGCTGGTTTCTGATTGGACAAGCCAGAAAGGAAGTATATAATTCACTCCTGCTGATGCCCCGTGCAACCATGTTTACTACAAAAGCATGTTTGCCTTTGTTTAAGAGTGATGGTTCATGCTATATTTATTAAGAAGTCTCTCTCTCACAGTTCTTGTGTCACTAGTCTCAGTCTTTTCTATAAATCTACTAGCCTTGGTGCCCAGCGTTGCCCGGGTGTTTGGAGGTGTGTGTTGAGCAAAAAAAAAATTTGTTTTTAAAGAAAAGTGGTAGTAGACAAGCAGGCTCGAATCCATGATGCCAAGGCGGAAAAGAAAGTGAAAAAAAAAACCTGACGTTTTACCGCTACTCCATGGCGCGACCGGAAGTGTAAAGCGTTCATATTAAACTTAGTCAATCAAAAGGATAACTTGCAGAAATGGCGTTGCTTTTAAACCTCCCATGAAGGTCGTTTTTAATGTGTGGGAAAACCAGCTCCTCCCAAAAACGGGAACACTCTGGCAGTATCCCAAATAAATAGTAATTGCTTCAGTATGAAGGGTTTCTCCTACATTGACCAAGGACCAATTACAGAACAGGTACTACCCGGCCAGAAGGCTGGGCAGTTGTGTTCCAATAGTTTTACTTTATTTATACGAAAAAAAAACAAACAGCTGAAACAACGACACGGTGGCAATTTTTTTAAAACGCAATCCAAAAAACAGAAAAAAAGGAAAGAAACTTCTCCCAGAATCTAACCGATGCAAGAACCACCACCCAAAAAGCTTTTCGTGAACGTACACAAATGCTTGCGCCCATTTTGCCCTTTATAAAATAGACTAGCGAGGGGTACCCGGTGTTGCCCGGATGTTTGGAGGTGTGTGTGTTGGGGGGGGGGGGGGGGAGTTAGATCAAAACAACCCTGTTTAAAAAAAAAATAAAACGTTGGCCAGATGTTTGGGAGTATAAAAGAAAAAAAAAGTTTTAGTAGAAGTTTTTCACGCGGAGGTGGAAAGGAAATGGAAAAAAACCCTGCTACCTAACCATCTCGACCACCGGAATAGATGAATTGATAAGTGTGTAAAGTTGAGGTTTATAAAGCGAAATTAACAGGTGCGAGAACGTTAAGTCGCGTGATGTTTGACCTAGTTTTGCACTGGAAGCCAGTTTCTGTTTCCCCTGCTACGCGGCGATCAAAAAATATCTCGAAAATAGTTTGTAAAAGTTGGGTAATTAAAGATAGCTGCGACCAGAGTTCCTTAATCGTAGACATTATTATTTAGACAGCATATAAAAAGTTTTAAGAAGGAGCGAGCCAACCGAGAATCACAGCGAAAAAAGCCTTTTGTAGACATACACAAAAAGCGAACACACATACATACATACACACATTTTCGCTTTTATACATAGATTATGGTAGGTTTTGAAAATTGTTTGATCTACTCCTTGCTTCTTTTGTTTCAGCTCGTTTGGCTTAATAGTATTCATCAATTCGCTGTTTTAATACCTTTCTATTCCAGTGGAAGTCTCTTTCTACTGACTGTTTTCCTCCTACCTATTTTAACCTTGCTCATTTCGAGACTAAGTTTAATAGGCATCTTCTATCTTTGCAAAAATTTCCATTCTTTTTAACGTCTTACATTAAGTGGCTTCACTTATTGCCTGGTTTGATTTCTATAAAAAAAATTTTTCATTCAATGTGGAAAATGCCGTTTTTAACACTATTTTTACACACACACACACACACACACACACACATCTAAATATGGTTAAAATTAGTTGAATTCTTGATGCATTGGATACGATCTCCACGATCCACCTCGTGACTTACCTGGACTCCTCAGAGACGGACAAGCACTGAATGTTATTTGGGCAATGTGTAACCATGAAGGTCCAATTTCCATAAATAAATGATTGCCAGCGTTGGACATATGTGAAGCGCATAAGTGAGGTTGTCTCATCTCGGTAAGGAATTCAATCGAGAACGAATAAACGGCAGAAAAGATGAGACAGTTTCTTATGCAAGAAATGATAGGGACATTTGGTCCGGTGCCAAAAACAATCCACTTCATTTGAAGATTGATAGAACAGGAAACGGACTTAATGGACGAATAAAAACTAATTATTCTATAATCAATACGGTTATACACAACAATGAAGATTATGGAAAATCACCGTGTTATTAAGATAAGACATTTCATTTTGATGCAAAGTTCCTCATTATAAATGGTACAAGATTGTGTGTGTGCGTGTATATAAATGTACACACATGCACACTAGTGGGTAGACCCGACGTTGCTTGGGATTGAATGATGATTAACGAATGTTTCAGACTCTTCTATTTTTATCATCATCAAAATCGATGAAATCCCCCATGTTTCAATCAAGTCGATTGATTTTCTGCTCTAGTTGGGGACACATGACGGTGCACCAGGAAAAAGCTTCACATGCCTCTCCTCAGTAATTTAGTCCATAATACATTGCACTGTAGAGAACCGATTGTTGATTCTATAAAATTATTTTTTCATATATAATGGCTTGAATAAAGTTCAAAACATAAAAGTAAATTATTATGCTCTAAACGGAAACATTTGGAATGCGCTTCTAACATATTAAAGAACCTACTGTTGATTCTATATGTCAGGCCTTTCGACTTGTGTAGTAATAAAACTTCTCAAATGTACTTGTGATATTAGGCTGTGTAAGGTGTTAACTTGCCTCAAAATCGCCTGTTCCTTCTTTCGTTCGATTATTTCGATTATTGATATTTATCGAAGATATTTCAATTCAAAACATCATGCTTTGCTGATGGTTTTTTTTCGACCTTTATTCTTGTAACAATATTTATGAGTAATAATGGGGGTATAGGAAACTATTTATAAACGATGCTGCTAGAAACTGACGAATCAAATTAATTCACGTTCTGCTACCAACCAATCAGAAACCAGAATTGCTC
>NC_136526.1:16107710-16145210 GCF_053919585.1 Euprymna scolopes | reverse complement strand
TCCACCTTGCTCTGCCTCTGTTTTTTAACACTCAAAAGAAATAAAAAAGAAAAGGATAAAAAGATTGGAACAGACCATTAAAACAATAGCGAATATAATCAGATCCAGTAATGTTTAGTTAGCCAAAAAGTTCGTTCGATTTTGTTCTTTTTAAGCGGATATTAATGCAAGTCATTTCTCATGCGCAATTTGAAAATTTTTAGAATGTCTGCGGTTTTTTCTGGTTGTCAAACAACAATCTTATGCAACTATGACTTTCACTTGGCCACTGTACAGCATTTTTGGCAGCTAGTGAGGAGCATTTCTCACTGAAAAATTTCCATGTAAGAATCAGGCAAAATGTCTTACACGCTTGTTCTCTAACATGCAAATGCCATATATTTATGCAATTTTCTGTTGCTTTTTTTTCACTTTTTTTCTGCTCTCCTTGGTCTTTCATTTCATTTTAACACAGGTGTAACGTTGTCGGCGGACCAACAAACGTCGTGTGCAGTTTCAGTCGGAAAGGAGACTAAGACAAAGAATAGGAAATGACTCCAACTCGCTTTTTCCTTGTAGCAACAACATTTCCTCATTGTTTCAGCCGTGAGGTCACACACGTGCTCTAGAACGTTCTCCGCGCCTCTCACGAGATCTCGAACGTTATCTCGTTTTGTGATCAACGTCTCTTGTGTTCGTTCTCTTTCTTTTTTTTATAGTCTTATTTTCTATTTACATACGCACTATTTTACACAAGCGAAAATGTAAAACCTCTCAGTAGTTTATTACACTCGGACATCAGCGTACTCGTTACAACAAATACAGGAATTGAAGAATAGGAATATAAAACAAACTTTAGTAGGTCGGAAAGATAACGTCAACAAATGAACGATGTTTTTGGCCAACACAATCTATATATCTATAAAAGTGAACGTGTCTGTCTGTCTGTCTGTCTGTGTACATTTCCCTACGCAATAACTCTGTCAATTTTTAGTCTATAGACTCGAAATTTGATATACAGGGTACTGAGATTTGGGAAAATCGATGTGACGGGTGTCAGCCAGAAATTTGGCTGTTAAGGGGTCAAATTTCAACGATTTGACCTTTAAGAACTCTACCAAACTCCTCCGACAATTTTGGGTCTAGACACTTGAAATTTTAGATATAGGTTCCTTGAACATGGATCTCACTTAATAACGTGATTTGAGCCCGAAACAATAAATTTTAAGGGGTCATAATAGGGGTCAAAGTTTTAAAAAATTAACCTTTTTTTTTTTTTTTTGCTTTTTTTGCACAGCATACACCTCCAAACACCCGAGCAAGGGGTCAAAGTTCAACGATTTGACCTTTGAGAATTCTACCAAACTCCTCCGCCAATTGTGGGTCTAAAAACTTGAAATTTTAGATATAGGTTCCTTGGACATGGATATAACTTAATAACTTGATTTGAGTCCAAAACAATAAATGTTAAGGGGACATAATAGGGGTCAAAGTTTTAAAAAATTGACCGCTTTTTCTTTTTCTTTTTTCTTTCTCAACATACACTTTCAAACACCCGGGCAACGCCGGGCTGAAATGCTAGTATTATTATAAACGATAGAGAAAAAAAAGGGGGTAGGGGTATATATAGTGAGACTAAATTTGGATTTCTTTTCTTGGTTCCAACCATTTAATCAAATATCAATAGCTGAATAAAAAGAACACTTTTTTTGTCTCATCTATTTCCATAAAGTAATCTTATTGGATTAACCAAATCAGACCCAAATAGCATTTAAGCTAACAAAACTTTGGTAGCCAATATTCATTTGTTATTTCTTTGTCATGTAATTTGCAATATAATAACGTACTTTTCTTTTTTAATTAACATATACCAGGAATTAGAACGTTGAGAGAGAGAGAGATAGAGCCTGTATTTACTGGTATTTACTGGAGAATGTTGTATATGCTGAAAGGTATGGAATAATGGCAAAAGAAAATGAAATAACAGCTTGAACCTATAAAAGTATGCAATGAAAAGGAATTCCTGGTGTTTTATGGAAAAGTGGAAGTATATATTTTAGAGTGAGTGAAAGATACGCCCACTTCCTTTAAGTAAGATTGATTTGTGAGATCTGGATAATCGGAACTAATATGGGAAATTAAAAAATTGAATAAAAGTGACCGTTAATTTCTGGAAACGTGCATCTATCAGTCAGGAATTGTGATCAGGTTGAAAATATATGTAGCACTTCTGTATATAATCCTATGATTTTTTACATGAAAACAGAAGAACTCAACTTCACTTTATTATATGTATATAGATAGATAGATAGATTCCTTAGTCTGGCATTCTATATTATGAAACATCCTCACCTAATCACCGAAAAATTAAATTGAGCAAGGTGAAGTGTAACGTAATTTTAATTGAAGATAAAAAATTCGTCTTTCTTACAACAAAAATTTCTTTTCTTTTTTTTTATAAGTTTAAAAAATGGCCAGTGAATACAAATTATCACTAAAATGGCTTCCATGTACCTCGGGCATACAGCATATATATATATATATATATATATATATATATATATATATATATATATATGGAAGAGAAAATGTACATTTAAGAAACTTTTTAATGCTTCAATATTGATTGCACATTTAGATTATGCCCTCAAAGCTAGCAGACGAAGCAATTAATTAATAAGACGGATGAGAATTCACTACCCCTCTCCCTTCCTAGATCCGTTCTTGAATATAGCGACAATATATCTAAGTTTCTTTCGGTCACGTATCCCTCTCCCACATGCATTATTTTCCATCATTTCACTCTTGTAGAATTTTTTTTACTTCCCAGAACTTGATGTGTAGGGGTGAAGCAGTGGAATTCCGTGTAAAGGTCATCCAAGCAAGAAGTTTGTAACTGCTTGATCGGCTGACTTTATAGTGTCGGTTTGTTGCCCACCCATGTGGACTGGATGTGATAATATTTGCATAGGATCGACTAGGAGATTATAAAGCAGGCTAACACGGAAGGAAGGATTAAGAATTTTTGGACGGAGTCTCTCTTTAAAAATCTACCAAAAAATCAAGTAATTATCAAATCAATACCAAAATTTTCACCGATTATTAAATGAAAAATGAACTTTATAAGTTATATATAATCGATATATATATATATATATATATATATATATATATATATATATATATATATATATATAGCCTACAAACCCACTTTCTTTATTTGTGGGTACAAATATGCTTAAAATAATCAGGCGAAACTGAACAAAATATATTGTGTTGTGGGGGGGATGACGATTGTAAATAAAAGAAACAACTATGCACGTATCAGATTTTAAGATTGAAATCCGAATTTTGAATGTGTTTAACTTTTAATCTTTTTAGCGAACCCAATATTGCCAATTTTATTTAAGGCGAGTCCACTATTGCCAATATTTTATATATATACTATTATATTGGAAATGCTTTGGAGAATCAATCCAAAAAAAAAAAAAATCCATAAATAACTGCGTATTTTGCTAAAAAAATACGATAATTTCCTTCAGCCATTTGTTGTTATGTATTATTATTTTTTTATCTATGGAAGACTATACGGCCTAAAAACAATTGTTCTGTATTTAGAAACAGTTGTTACCACCCCCTTTCTCCAAATTACGAATTGTGAATTTATTTTGTCTTGTAAAGCCTACCGTAGTTTCTTTAGAAGTAAGGTTAAATTTTCGAGTTTTTAAATTTCGCCACGGGAAATCTACATATTGATATAAAAGATACAATTATTTGAAATTCGGATACTTATATTAAAATATTTTTGCATATTTTTATAGCAAATAATCCTACATTATATTTCGATAAAAAAAATATTAATTGATTAAATAAGCTTTTAAAATATATTTAATTGTGCATCTATTGATACAAAAAAATGGCGGTGAATGGTGTTTTTTTTTTTGTTTAAATTCTTAAATTTAAATTCTATTAAGAATAGTATAAAAAGTTTTATATTATTCTACTTTTCATATGATAAAATTCGGACTTTTATCTTTCTGGAAAAGAAAAGTTGCTCAAGAGTAATGGATTTTAATAGATTTTAATTCGTTTTAAAAAAAAAAGCAACAACTTGTTTTTTTGTTTTTTTTTGATCGTGTCTAATAAAAATACTCACATAGTTACTCCGTTTTTTTTTTGTTTTTGTTTTTTTTTAGTTCAGTTTGTTTTTCGTTCGTTTTGTTACTGACGGTTCCTTTCTAGTTGTGGCTTTTTACTGTCGGTTAGTGTTTAAACATTTTTTTTTATTATTTTACTTCAGAAAGTTTTAAGGGATCAAGGGGTTAATCCCTCCTTGATTTCGGGGTTAATCCCACTTGATTTAGTTATGATTTAAATTTATATCCGAGGGCACTTTCAAGAATAGACGCTGTTCCCTTTATGGTATTACATAGTTAGGTGATAGGAGGACGATATATATTGTATGTATTGTTGTTTGGCCAGAGGATATGACATCGACGTATAAAAGAGTCATGTTGTATCAGAGAGTTATCACACGGGTATTTATTACAGTTCATATTTATATAAAAGTATCATTTTTTATAAGAAGAATAATATATGCTTCATACCTTTCTTTCTTCAAGAGTTCTTCTATCTTCACTGCTGAGCTTCGTGATGAAACATGAAATGACCAACACCATAACCAATTAAGACCTCTATTCTTATTCTTTTGTGAAACCACAGAACAACACTTTATATTTTTAAAATATGAATTTATTTCAACTTTCAAATGGTTTTCACAAGGAGTCTGCATTATGTGTCTACATGCTTGTTCTTTACAGCTCGCTTCCTGACTTTTGAAGCACGTCTGTTCACTTCCGTGACCAAACTCAAACTCTACTCCTTTCTCTAACCTTCCCGACCTCTTGACCTCAGTTTCGTCACGTAGTCATTAAAATGCACACGTATCACGACGTGCGATCTTTCCACGTACGTCTGCCCAATGTCATTTTGTTTATTTAACCCAATCAATTTATGTAAACATCCTCAGCTAAAACCCATTGCTACACTTTATTGTATGAACAATAAATAACTTCCAATATAAACTATTTTAACAATATCACTGGACAGATATATAAATAGATAGACAGATAGATAAATAAATAGATAGACAGACACATCGATAATAACTAATTTAAATTTTACCAATGTTATTATCCAACAATAGCTGCTATTTGTACTTCGTTATAGCTTGGTCTTGCAGTGATTGTTTCTAAGTATTTCTGAAGATTTTTTTCTATTAAGCCAGTTGGTCCTATCACAACCGGCATAATGTTTATTGTTACATAAAAAGGGCTGTCCCCTTCTCATGTAAGTAAGAAAGCAGACTAGATAAGTGAAAATGATATTAGAAAAGGGCTAGAATCGAACTTTGTAGGCAAGTGTTAAAAGATAATGGATAATTGAAATCCTAGAAATGCAGTCGATTGTCAATTGCTTTAGAAATAACTAAATATTATTTATGCCAGAGATAGAGCGATTGTTCGATCTTTTAGAAATAACTGGATATTAAATATGTCAGTTAAAAGAATGGACAATAACAAAGTTGAAAATGTAATGTAACAAATAGGTGAAATAATACAATTGTTCATCGGGTGTGTAAATATATGTGCAAGGGCACGGGTAGATTGAAACGTGATAAAGTCACGTTGGTTGACAGTAGGCCTCTGACGTCACAAACAAAGGTGATTCTCAATATATTGAGACAAGGATTCGAAGTTAGATCAGGGAGAGTCACACTTACAGCTAGAGAGAGAGGGTCAGAGAGTGAAGCTGATACCCTTAGAGGCGAAGGGTAGAAGAGAGACCATGTAGTTGAAAAGGCTTGAATCCCTGACATCATCAATCGGCCGGCTGATGAATAAAGAACTCATCTATATTTTGTACCTGTTTGTCTTTGTGTCGTCATTCCACCAACTGGAAAGATAAATGTATTTTATCTATCATCATCTGTAATGTAAAAGAATTGTATTACACATTCCATGTTTTAGGCATACATACATGATGATTGCAACGTCTTGTCAGACGAGTGACACTCCCTCAGACACTGAATGTCTATGAGCCCAAAAATGAGTTGTTTTTTTTTTGTTTTGTTTTTAGTCCAGGCATGACACTGAAGACGGTCATTGAGATCAATTATTACATGCTTCCAGCATTTCAAGCCTCCACACATCACAACTTTTCCATCGCCACGTGACCATTTTTATAGACAAATGCCTGAGGGAGTATCTATATGCAGATGATGTTACAGAGTCTTAGTTTTGTACGACAGCTAAGTCTCTCTCTCGGTTCAAAATGTTGAGATCCAGCAACAAGCAAGAGCAATATAGCCAGCAACAAGTTAAACTGCAGACCAGTTTAATGCGGGTACTGGTCTCCCGCTTTATGGTTTTTTAAATCAGAGATTTGCTTCTAGAAAGGTTGCCTTCACCACGGCTTATAGGAGCCCTCTCCACTCCAACACGCACATGCATACACACAAACACACACGGTGCTAGTTGGCCATTGACCAAAAAAAAAAACAGATTTCATTCGTCCTTTGGAAGGTCTTGTTTTTAATCCTTCAGGGAGACTAGCAACCCTCCTCACCAAATAGTCTGGTGGGGGAACTAGTTTAGTCGCGAGTGACCCACCATGAGGCAGGTAGTACTGTGTTACATGGTACCAGTAGCATATGACATGACCTGACATACATACATACATACATACATACATACAGTTAAACAGACAGGTGAGCTTTATATCATAGACTAGCCTGGGTGCCCGGCGTTTCCTGGGTGTTTGGAGGTGTGTGTTGAGCAAAAAAAAAATAAGAGTGGTAGTAGACAGGCAGGCTCGAACCTGTACCACGAAGTAGGAAAAGGACGTGAAAAAAAAATGTGATGTCTTTGCTGTTGTGCCCTTTGCCAAACCGGAAGTGGCGAAGGTTTAAATTAAGACTAGTCAATCGAAAATAGAGGACGATGTTCTAAAATATCGACGAAAAAAGCGACCCCTCCCAGTTCAGATCGAAGGCATTAATGTTTCTCACAATTTTTCGATATTTGCCGTCTGGAGGGTCGAGCTTCAAAACGATACCAATCTTGTGAAAATCCGTCGCCTCTGTCAAAAGTTTTAGGCATACATACATACATTTAAACAGACAGCTGAGATTTATATTAAAAGTGATCAGCCAGAGCCTTCCTTCCCCAAAGAAAAAAAAATGAGACTCATGAAATTTATAAAGGGTCAGAATTTGAAAATTTGTAGAAAGCGAACTAGTAGGATGCAATGAATTTAAGGCAATAAATTAACAAAAATTTTTTTAAAATGCAAGTGTGGGCAGAAAGGTAAGAATGTACAACACCTCGTCAGTAGTTCCAGAAGGTGTGGTGGAGAGTGATAAAGTAAAATTATTGTGGGATATGAATATTCAAGGTGATAATGTAATTCAAGCAAGGAGACCAGATTTAGTTTCGTTGGACAAAAATGTACACGAGGCAACAATCATTGATATAGCAGTGCCAGTTGATGTAAATGTGGAGGAAAAGGAAAAGGTCGAGAAGTACCAAGACTTTCAAAATGAATGCAAAACTGGAGCCGTCAAATGGATTAAAAATAAAGACAGTTGCCTCTGATTTCGTGGAAGATTTTTTGACAAATAAATAGCTCTTCTGACTATTCGTAACCCAGATATAAAAGACGAGGAAAATAGTCCGAAAGTTTACATCTTCGACTGTAAGGAAAAACCTATAAAGGGTGTGTCAAAATTTGAACATCTGTAGAAAGCGAACTAGTAAGAAGCAAGGAGTTTAAGGCAATAAATAAAAAAAAATAAAAAACAAGTGTATTGAGAAGAAAATGTATGGTCAGAGGCAGTGGACAAGGGAAAAAGGCTGTCCCCTTTTCCTGTAAATAAGAACATTAGATCAGTGGAAAATGAGATTAGGATAAGCTGAGACTCGAACCTTGTAAGCCAGGTTCACAAATAGATTTAGAAATTGGAATGTTAAAATTTCGCTATTGTTAAATTCCATATAAAATAGTTAGATATTGTATGTATTGTAAAAAGAATTAATTGCTCATTCTTTTATGAAAACTGAATTAAAAAGATCAGCTAAAAAGAATGAACAATACAAACTAAAAATATATTGAAAAAAATAGGTAAAAAAAATAGCTTAGTTGAGAATTCTTTGTTTGCAGAAGTGTGTTTTGGAAACGGTACTTAGCCACGTGAGTTGGTCACGTTTTGGAACCACACATCTGACGTCTTAGCAAAAAGGGAATTCTCAATATAGAGGCTAGTTTTAGTCAGATCAAGGAATTGGGCAGTTGAAGCAGAACAGCGGAGGCTGCTAGTCAGAGAGAGAGAGAGAGAGAGAGAGGGTCCTTTGGAAGCGAAGGAAAGAACATTAAACTATGTACATCCCGAATTTGAATTGCTGACGTCGAATTATTTCGACCGGTCAAATGAAACAAAGAACATCATCGATATTTGTAACTGTTTGTCGTCGTGGCGTCATTCAACAATTGAAGGTAATGTGTTAATAATCTTAATATGAACTTTGTATAACCCCCTTCTAAGTAATGTGTCCCGCTCTGCATCATAAGTAATGATTCACCAGTCTGATGTAAAAGAACACATTCATTCAATAATGAATCCTGATCATCATCCTCTCACTGTTATGTCTTGTCTTCCTCATCGTTACCTCAGTATTACATGTACCCGATATATGACCACCAATGTGAATCCCCTACTACACAACAACAGGAGCAAGCACTCAGGACAAATGGCTGAAATCCCCCTATGTCCACTGTGTTGGCAGAAATGGAAGAATGTACAACACCTCGCCAGTAGTTGTGAGAAGTTAGTGCAAAAGGAATACAAGAGACGGCATGACAATATTGCAAGAAAGGTTCATTGGGATATGTACAAGAAAAGAGGGTTGGAATGCAGTGAAAGATGAAAGAGAAAAGGAAAAGGTCGAGAAGTACCAAGACTTTCAAAATTAATGCAAAACTGGAGCCGTCGAAGGGATTAAAAATAAAGACAGTGGCCTCTGATTTCGTGGAAGATTTTTTGACAAATAAATAGCTCTTCTGACGATTCGTAGCTCAAGTATTTATTAAAGACAAGGAGTCAAGTACGATAATCATTAGGCCAGCTTGCCTCGACTTAAAAAGTTGTTTTCAAACCTACTTATTCTTAACATGAGGAAGATGTCATGTCATATTATGTGGCCTGCATTAGTAAAGGATTAGCGATAACACAGAGAGAAGAGCGAGACACACGTGTGAACGTAATAGACGCTTTATTAACACTAAAGAAGGAGTAGTAGTTTTTGCTACTACGATATACCACGTGACTGTGTGGTGGGAGGTTGCAGGCAATGGTGATGATGGGAGTAATCCCAGCCAAGAGGAGATAACTCGTGTTACTTGATGTATATAACAGAGCAGTCACGAAACAGTTGACAAACAGATAATAATCCGATGACACCCCCTAAAGTACCAATTTTGGATATTTTTACTGGAGGAAAACCTATTAAAAAGTTTTCCACCTGTCTGAATATCCTACATACGAAATTTCAAGAAGTCTGTCGATTAAAAATCTGTTGAGTATATAGGTTGAGAAATGTCTTCACATGCACACTTTCTCACTTTTATAAAGATAGATTATCATTTGCATTTTTTTTTTCATGTTCACCTCGATATTAACCTTTATTGTTTTAAAAGCGTTTTTATGTACTTACATTTTTTCCTTTTTCCTAATTTTTAATTTCGCTGGTGAGATTAATAATATTTGGTAATTATTATTTATTTATGTCTTTTGCTCTACCAGAATGATCTTTTCCTTTTTTCCTTTTTATTTTCACTGATCCATTAAGCAGAACAATATACCCAAAGAAAGATATTTGTCTCAGCTTGGCTAGTTCGTGGCTCCTCTGTTTCTGAGACACACCATACAAGTATTATAGCCACACTCACTTCTGCACAGTTTATTAAAACGTGTTTTAAGATTGGGACACAGCTTGACTAGTAAATAAACTTAAAGACATTTTATTTAGATTATTATATTTTTAAACTGTAACTGAAAAGGTTGTGTATTTATTTTCGTATCTGGATTTCATTCACTTGATTTTCTGTTTACTTTATTAAATAAGTATTTACTGTTTGTTACAATTTTATTATATTTGTGTGTCTTGTATACTTGTTTATTTTCAATATTTTGTAACATTTATAGGTGACTCAGTAGCATTTCATATTAGTGTTTGCATTTAGATATAATCTCTGATCTTTTATTTAGTAAATTTAGTGGTGCTAAGTGTATACTTACTGCCAATCCAGAAAGATATATAAAGTAAACCTTCAACAATAAAACAAGTTATATAAGGAAAATATAACGAAACATATAAGAATGCACGGCTTGATACAGAAATTGAAATAAATTAAGAAGCAAAATAAATAGCAACCAAGGCCAATGTCGATAAACTCATAACCCGCTTAGCAAAGGCACGAGTCTCCATCTTCCTAAAAGAATACAAAGACAACTTTAAAAGCAACCATACAAGCAGATTAATAAACCTAACAAAAGTGAACTAAGAAAAACTAGCAAAGCCGCACTGGAAGGTATTAATACCGAGTTAAGAAATACACTAGGCATAAAACCGTATTAAAAAAACAGATTAGCAATGGACTGATTCTGTAATATTAAAACGAAAGAAGCTATACAACTAGGTGTTAAAGAATTCCACCACAACCATACTTATAGAAAGCCATAACTCCAAGCTAACAAGATTACGAACAAACGATGAACTAAGCATAATTTAGCAACCTTACAGATCACTATTATTAGACAAGGTTGCAGTGAAGATAAAAATGGAAAACAAAGAACTTTTGATGTGACAATGGATTTTTGATGTAGCTCAGATTTTTATTAACAATATTATTAAAAAATAATATAAAGAACCTATGGACTATAGGTGGTGGTTGATGATTGTAAACAAAAAAAAAACGTTAATGGACTACAAACAGATAAAACTAGAAAAAATCTACAAAGATCTTCAAAAGATATCATTTAATACAGACATAAAAACTTACTTGAATAAAAAGGAATGCACACTCAACTTAAAACCAAGGAAATCCGTAACTCACTATACATATTTTCTCAAACCACAAATATCAAATCAATCAAAGCCACAGATTATATAATATCTCATGAATAAAACTGTGAAAAAACTTGTAATTATAATATATTTTAGTATGAACAGTGTTCGATATGTGAGCAGTTTTGGAGGCAGGCGAGAGAACTCATTCTTGTCAGACACCGGAGTGCGAGTCAAAGAAGCATGTCTCCTGAAAATACGCACAGACTTTAGTGCAGGTAGAAAGATAATGGGCTTTGATTAGATCGATCAGTTTTGGTGGGGGCATGCCATCAGCATGCATTATCTTTCAGAGTCTTATTTCAGTAACTCTAGAAAACAAGGGTAACCAATGAGATGCATATATTAATTCAAGAGATTTAAGGAAAGGCCTCTTTAATCCTAGTTGAAAATTTTCCTAGAGCTGGTTACTCAAACAAATTATCATTTTTAAAACTTAAACTGATTAAAAAGTAGGCAGGTTTTGCCTATCGCCCTGCTTATTACTCCTTCTTTGTCTATTTTCCAGGCGCAGTGGTGTGATCACATGGACTCAGCAGAAACAAACGCAATGAATATCTTCCACTATTTCTGTTTCATTCGTTTCCCTTAAGACTGGGCATATTGCTTAAAATAGGTTTCCGCAATTAGACTTGGTCACTCGTGTCAGAAACATACCTGGTTATCCGTCACTTTGCCTTAAGGACTCCAACACATGCAGAGATTTCATGTCTTTACATGTAACCCCCCCCTTCTGACTAAGGAATGCAGTCTATAATTAGATAATTAGACCTTTATGGATATGACTACTCTTGCAATATAACATTTGTCATTCTATTTTCTTTTACCCTTATCTATCTATGCAGGACCGTACTATAATCAGATACATCCAAGTACAGGTGACATTTGTGACTTAATTGTCCACCACAGTAATTGGTTTGGTTCCTCTGAAGACGCATCTGGTAACTTAACACTTAGTTTGTGATATCTCATTCCGTTACATCGTCTGTCGCATTCCCAATCTGTTCTCCAAATCGTCAGAATATGCAAACACCATTTTCATACTTATTTATGACCACAGTCCCCGACGATTCTGGGATAGATTTCCATAGCTCACTCGGGAACCACTCGACCACAAGTTGAGGAGACATTTATCAGAAGGACAAGATTTTTAAAGACATTTGAGAGATAAGTAATTAGGAATTACATCAGAGATACCATATGAAGTAGTGTGTGTTGAGCAAAAAAAAAAAAAAAAGTGGTAGTAGGGAGGCAGGCTCAAACCTGTTACCGCAAAGGAGGAAAAGAACGAGGAAAAAAATATGACGTCTTTGCTATTACGACCACCGCCAAACCGGAAGTAACTTAGGTTTAATTAAGACTAGACAATCGAAAGGAGAGGATGACTTTTGAAAACATCGGTGAAAAAACGACCCCTCCCTATAGAAAAGTGCCCAGTTGAGGGTGAAGAAATTAATGTTTTTAGCCAATTTTTCGGTATTTGTCTTCTGAAGGGTCGAGCTTCAAAACGATACTGATCTTGTGAAAATTCGTCGCCTCTGTCGAAAGTTTTAGGCAGACATGCAAATATACATACATACATTTATATATTGCTAGCTCAAATTTTCAACCCAAACCGATTAAAAAGCTTGCCCTATCTCTGAATACCCTTTATGTAAAATTTCAAATGTTTACACCAGAAATTGTCGGAATAATTTGGTAGAAACCGCAGAGGTCAATTTTTTTTTAACTTTGACCCCTATTATGACCCCTTAACATTTATTGTTTTGGACACAAATCAAGTTATTAAGTAAGATCCATGTCCAAGAAACCTATATCTGAAATTTCAAGTGTTTATACCCAAAATTGGCGGAGGAGTTTGGTAGAGATCTCAAAGGTCAAATCGTTGAACTTTGACCCCTAAACAGACAAATTCCTGGCCGAAAACGGATTATAAAGATTTTCCCAAATCTCACTTGCCGGTGTATTAAATTTTGAGTCTGTAGACTGAAAATTGACAGAGTTATTGTGTAGGGAAATGTACACATACAGACACACGCACACGGACAGACAGACACTTTCACTTTTATAGATATATAGATAAATCTTACCTGTTTAAATGTATGTATTTGTATGTTTGTATGTCTGTCTAAAACTTTCGACAGAGGCGACTGATTTTTACAGGATCAGTATCCTTTTGAAGTTCGACCTTTCGGACAACAAATATCGAAAAATTGGCCAAAAACATTCATTCCTTCACCCTTAATTGGGCAGTTTTCTACAAGGAGGATCGGTTTTTCCGCTGACATTTTTTGCAAGTCATTCAAAACTCACATAAACGATGTCGCATAAAGGCATTCTTTCAACCGCCCGTGACGTCACAACCGCAGTAGACACATCGATAAGAGCATTTGTTCTTTCTTTACCTCTTTTGCCTCTGGAGCGTTACGGATTCGAGCCTGCTTACTACTCCTATTTATTTATTTTTTTTTTTGCACTCGCAATTTTCCTTCTTTTTTTTTTTTTTGCTCAACCAACACTCTTACATACACCTCCACTTTCTTCTCCGCCGTCACGTCACAGGTTCGAGCCTGCCTGCCTACTACAACTTTGTTTTTGCTTAACATACAACTTCAAATACCCAGGCAACACCGGGCACCCAGGTTAATTATTTTTAAGGTTATAAACTAAAAGTCTATCAAACCATCTGTGTGCACAAGATTATTCATCTTGGATCGGAGCTGTTCCGACTCATAGATATTAATTTTGTATATTATGATATATATCAATAATATAAAAAACAAAATGTAACATGTGACCGCAGCAGAGATTGAACTCACAACACGAGTTTGTAGTGTAATTCATATCTGAATACTTGATGCTTTGCTAGGGCTATCAAGCGTATTTTTTTTTATCATGATAGATAAGTTGCCTACTGCGGCTTAAACGAGGTCTATCTACCCTCAAGAGAAGGATAGACCGCACTAGTTTACCAACCTGGTATTCTACCTCGCAGTACATACAGCACCTCGCCTTCCCAAATAGTCACTCATCTGGTACTGGCCAAACTCAATGTTGCTTAACTTCGGTTGTATTAAATGCACGGAGGTAGTTTGCTCTTTTCCCATCAGCCATCTAAGTTATTCATAATTGTATTTTTATTATTATACACACCGAATATTGAATTTCAGCCTTCAAAAGACTGTCACTTAGAACTACTTGTTATGTACCATTTTTAGCTATTATGTCACGGATCCTTGTGGACAGTTCTAGTACGATCTTTAGGAGCTTTTATCCTTATTTTAGATTAGCAGGGGTACCCGGCGTTGCTTGGGTGTGAAGAGGTTTTATGGTTTAGCTATTAGTTCTACTTAGCAGTTTATAGTAACCCAACATATTGAGTAACGGAGCCCTATAAATGTTTAAAAAAAAAAAAAAAAAAAACAATTAACCAACCCTCTAAAACAAAAAAAAGTGAAAATAGAAGCAAGTACCTGTGCGAGCACACACAAAAACAAATTAGCCACAGTAACTAGGCTCGAACCTGTAACACTAAGCGGAAAAGGAGGTGAACAAAAGGAAACGCTTTAGTCGCCGCAACTTATGATGTTGCGGGCGTTCAAAATAAACTTTGTCATTGGCAATGCATATGATGACTTTCCAAAAAGGTCAGTCTTTGCGTTGACCTTTTTGGAAAGCTGACCAGCACTGAATTAATATTTTTTACCAATTTTTGGATATTTGTCATTCAATACCGATTTTATCAGTGTTTGTTGCCTGTGTCGAAACTTTTTTAGCAGATATACAACACATGCACACACGCACACATTTTGCCTTTTATATTATAGATGTCTAGTATTAGTATTTACCACTATGTACTAAAAATATATATATATATATATATATATATATATATATATACACACACATACACACACACACGTGTATTAAAGGTATACTAATCTTTTATTATTAATTAATGGTTTCCTTATTGCATAAAATTTTACTAGCAGAACCCGTGGAAATTCCACGGTAGTAAAAATTTTTAAAACACAACATAAATAAAATGAATAAAACATAAAATAAAAGAAATAACGACGAAATTAAAACGATTTTTCAGCAAATTAGTTTTTTAACATTTTTAAAGCAAAAAAGAATTGATTTAAAAAAACTTAGATTGTTTTTAATGAAAATGCAACACACAACACATTTTTTGTTTTTCTGATCAATTTTTTTATATAAATTATAAAGGAACAGATGTCAAGTTACTCGCACATTTCTTTGCTATAATAAAAAAAAATTTAGTCCCTTCTCAACATGACTTTCTTTTTAATTACTAAATAAAATAGCCAATTTAAAACCGTAAATAAATACCCATGTTTTTTTATTTCATTTTCGGAGGAGAAATAGTTTTAATGATTTTTAACTGATAAAGAGCGACTATAAAGGGAGGTAATTCGTTTCTAATTAATGTTTGCGATAATGATGGTTTTCTTGTGACACTGAACGTACGGACAAGTAAATTAATTGTTAGATATTAGTTCTACTTAGCAGTTTATAGTCGCCCAACATATATGCTGCTTCTTTCAGTCGTCTTACTCTCCACTGCCTATAATTTTCACTTCGTCCTATAAAAATATATATACAATTATAAATGGTCATCAAAGGATTCAAAAGCAGATTAATAAAATTAAAGCAACACAATAAAAGTAAGTAAATATTTACTTGCACAGATAAACGTTTAAGCCTTAGGTAAAAATATCAGATTAAAAAAAAATTATTAAAAGTACACCACAAAGAAAATCAATATTTTATAAGGCAAGAGTGTATCTTTTAAATCAACTATTAATATTTATAGCGTCACGATTATTGCTAATTACAGTATGTAGGTGTTTCAAGAATTTCCCTACCAATTTGACTAATATTTTTCCATTCTCGCGCTTTTTTTTTTTTTTTTTTTTTGCATGTTTTTTTTTTATTATTATTAAATTCGTAGTTTCAGCTTTCAGGTTGAGATTTGGAGACTAACTTGTCATTTTTTTAACCTTATCCTATTTGAAATTAACAAGCATTTTGTAAGATTTCCGAAATGTATATTATTGTGGCCTTGTTGAAGCAAACAACTTCGTTTCAAGCCTAGCAAATGTGCACTCGGACGTAAATTTTGCTTTAAAATATCCTTATCATATGATTCACATATACCTTTCCAAAAAAATCCCTATAACATCATCAATTCATTATCTCTCTGAAACGGCATAATCATGTCAGATCACCAAAAGCTAAGCAACGTTGAGCCTGGTCAATGTCAGATGGGTGACCAATTTGGGAATTCCAGGAGCTGTATGTAGGAGGACGTCGACACCTCCCTGCAAGAGTTTGCAAAAACCTAACATCGTCATCTCTCCTAACAGGAAAATACATGCGACCGGGGACCGCTTGTAAATTTCATACTCACATGGAACACCCTCCTTTATAAGAAGCCAGTTAAAGCTGCATAGTGTTAGTGTCGTTTTCATTTTTCTCCACCTCTCTGGAATATGCGTATAATATAATCCATTTATCATCTCCCAAAAATTACTCACGTAATATGATCAATGAATGCTCTCTCTAATATATTCCTCATCTCTCTAAAATATTCCTTTTATGATTGATTAGCACCACTGCTTTGGTGAATGCCTTGGTAAAGGCGAAGGTTAAGGAATTAAACTCAGAGAAAAAAAAAAATCCGGTTTGGGCTCCCAATAAGCAGATGGTGAAGCACTGTAACACCTTTCTGCCAAAAACCTTTTTTTTTTTCAACCTAATATATCGATCAATACCAAGTCCAGTCCCCTGATCAATTCACTCCGACTGATCTATGTTCCATGAATGTACAAGTCGTTGGTTGTTCCACAAGCCTGCATTACTTGGAAAAAAACTACTGGAAGAGGAAGATGTATTACAAGGATGCAACTGAACAGTGAATTGATGAAATATTATTCGCAGCAAAAGTTTCATTAATCTATGTTAGAAATACATAAAAGAACCATTTATTAATTTGTTGTAAACTTTTCTGTGGCACAATATATAATCTTGTTCTTAAGAGTTTCTATTGTTTATCTTTATATATATACATTCCATATTGGGTTTAAAAGAATTCGTTTTTCTGCTAATTGTAAATTTTGTACCACAAACAAACTCTTTTAATATATATATATATATATATATATATATATATATATATATATATATATACTACCATTTGAGTCCAGCGTTTCCCAGATGGTTGGAGGTGTATGTTAAGCAAAAGAAAAAAAAAAAAAAAAAAAAAGCGGTCAGTCTTTTTAACTTTGACTCCTATTATGACCCCTTAACATTTATTGTTTTGGACTCAAATCAAGTTATTAAGTGAGATCCATGTCCAAGGAACCTATATCTAAAATTTCAAGTGTTTAGACCCAAAATTGTCGGAGGGGTTTGGTAGAGTTCTCAATGGTCAAATCGTTGAACGTTGACCCCTTAACAGCCAAATTTCTGGCCGAAAACGGATCACAAAGATTTTCATAGATCTCAGTACCCTGTATATCAAATCTCGAGTCTGTAGACTTAAAATTGACAGAGTTATTGCGTAGGGAAATGTACACACAGACACGTTCACTTTTATAGATATATAGATATATTTATCACATCCAGCAAAACAAATCTATTCACCCCCCCCCGCCATGTATGTATGTGTGGGGTTGGACAATAGATTTATTTCCATGTGGACACAAATCTATATTAATGTATATATTCTTAAAATATGTATTAAAATATACATTATCCATGAGAAGACATACAGAAAAAATGTGCACAGACAGGTTCATTAAACTGTGTTATGGAAGCACGTGCTCGTACCAACTTTGCACATTATATATATAATATATATATATATATATATATATATATATATATATATATATATATTATATGCATGCATGCATGCAAATGTAGTCCAAAATATGTTTCGATTAAAATATCACTCCTGTTGTCACCTTACTAAGATGTCGGCAAAGTTGTAGAGAAATATGCAGACAATATCGATAGTGTTTGTTTCAACTCAACGATTCAACTCTGGTAAACTATATAGCTACCAAGAGACGAGGAACTTGTAAAAGAGATGATAAAATACATAAGGATGAATGCGGAGGGGAGAGAAAGAGTAAGCGAGAGGAGTAGGGAGGAAGAGAGAAAAGGGCGATGTAAATTATAACAGATATATATATATATATATAAGGAACTCTGCCTTTTGGATGATTTTGGACCATTTGGAATTTACCCATTGGATTGAAATTTTAAATTCGACCGTTTTGGATTTTACCATTTTTGGATTTTTACCCTTCACCGGACTATCCATTCATGTGAAATCTTTTTATTATTTTTCTTTTGCCTCCTGTTCCCCTTACCTCACCCTTTTTTTTAACCAAGTAAGATCTTTGACTTACTTGTAGTTTCATTAAATACTTTTATATGCAAAATCCGATCCTGCGTTTTGCTAATTCCTGCCCTCTGATGAGAAGGAGAGTATTTCTTCGAAACTCCGCGGATTAAGGACTATCCACTTATCTTGTGCTTCCTTTTTTAAAATTAAATATGTTTTTAACTCTTTTTCAAGATGTCTTTTAACATATTTTATTAATCAGTTGCTCATATATATATATATATATATATATATATATATATATATATATACTTTGAGAGAGAGAGAGAGATTTAAGAGGGTAGATAAACAGCAAATCGAGAGAGAGAGACAAAAATAGATAAAGACAAGCAGACTTACAAAAAGAGATGGGGAGAAACAAAGAGATGGAGGTAGAGAGGGGAAGGAGAGCAAAAGAGAAACAGACTAAACAGAGACATACATAGATATTCTTTAAACAAAAATATATACGCATACATAAATATATATAGAAAGAGGTTTGTGTTTACTATAAGCTTTTTACGCAAAGATTACGCAACTATAAATCATGTAGAATATCTGCATGAATATAATTACACGTAATAGTTAACTAAAGATGATCATCCCATGAGAAAACCGAAAAAAACTAATAGGGAATTAATTAAAATGAATGTTTAAAAAAATATGCAAATTAGCTAGATCTTTTGCTAGTGAATGCAATTCCACGACATATATATAACAAAGTTGTATTTTCTTTTTAAATAAATAGAAGAAAGCTTTTTTAATATGAATATCAATACACACACACACACACACAAAAAATTATAGGCCTATATATTAAACCCCAGATAAATACAGTAACATTCGAATTGTTTTTAATGACTGTAATTTTAATTTTACATATAATTGTATCAATTCATAGTATGTTTAATTGTGTAATATGTAATTGTGTGTACTATTGCAAATTGTTTCCCTATTATTTGTGTATGTAAACATATATGGTGAGATGTGTGCGTGTCTGTGAACGGTTGTTTTTCTATCCATGCCTGGTCAACAGGACATTGTATATGCTTGTGAGTAGGTTTAGGTTGAGCTTGCCTTCTATCGATGCGAGTATAAGTAATGTTTGGCATAAGAGGAGGGAGTGTTATCCTTATTGTGTGTGTGTGTGTGTGTGTGTGTGTGTGTTTGTGTGCGTGTGTGTGTGCGTGTGTGTGTGTGCGTGTGTGTGTGCGTGTGTGCATTTCATGCGCGTTTATGAGTGACATTTAAAAGAATCATACCTCAACCACCCTGAGAGTTACGACTTTGTAAAGAGTTGACTTTTATTTTGTTTTATTTTTGTTAGCTAATTATATTCTGTTGAATTTTATTGGGAATGATTTAATATTTAGTTTATCTTAAGAGATGTACTAACATCGAAGCCCTGTAGTATGTAATCCTGATTAATATTTTACTTTTGATTAGTTATAAATAAATAAATAGAAAAGAAATTTACCCTCACAGGCAGAAGTCCTCGCACTCTAATCCATAACACCGAGGACAAATTTAATAACAGACAATTTTTCGAAAATAGTTGACCTACATTCGACCGTAAATAGCGAGAAATAGAGGAACAGAGAGAGAATGGAAAGGAAGAAAGAACTCTAGCTGTTCTGGTTTATGTAGTTAATACCATCGTCATTTCATGATTACCCATGTAGCTTAATAATTATGGACGTTATATTTACATAGAGAGGTTGTAAGTTCGAATCTCACCATTTTCTTTGATTTTATCACACAATGACTTTAAACATTTCAAATTGCAATATTAAACAAATCGTTTAGTTTTTCATGGCACACTTTCATGTAATCGCCTGTAAAAATGATAATCTAATTTTTGTGTGAGACGATCACATATACTTATTTTTATATATTCCACTATTAATTAACACATTTATATAATAAAATAAACAAACACAGAGGATTTAGCTCCCATAGTAATAAAAAGCTACACTGATACGGAAGTGAGGGATCATTTTACATTGAATTTATATAAGATACTGATTCGCCCTTTACATTTTATGGTCCTGGATATGACCTTAAACTATATCCGATGGGAAGGCCCCAGCTTTAGGACTTTGGGGAGTGTGGAGCCACCCTTAATTGCCATTGCTGTCAGGTCCACTCGGACCCCCGGAGTGGTAGTACCTGTTAGGGTCCCAACTATGGGTTAAATAGAAACTGACTTGAAAAAAAAAAACAAATATATTCTGTTAAAACTTTTTCTTCGAAATCACTGGATTCGGCATTAAATGGCCTTAAAAGGGTTGATATGCCATAAAACAAAAACAACCAATTACATTTTATAATATTTCCTTTTTTTCTTTAAACAAAGTTTTTCGTTGTGCTCTCATGTAATCGCCTAAAAAAGATATAATCTAATTATTATAAATTAGAACACTGGACACTTTCCGGTATCTCTGCAAGTATTTGAATAAAAGGTTCAGTCTAAAAATTTAGATTTATCAAATAATCCAAATAAAAATACCAATTATAATAAAATAATTTTAGATTGATATTATTTTATATTTTTTCGTGCTTACAGTGCTATGTCTACACAGCCATGGAAGCGCGCAATTATTTGGCGTCGAGTTGTGACTACAGACAATTAGTCTGGCAGAACCTGGACTATCTATGTGACCTTTTATCTATTGTGATATGAAGCAATTATTCCAGGTAATCCTCAAACCCTATCTACCCATCTGTTTGGGGTGGAGTAAGTTTACTTTGTACTGTCTGACCAAGGAATGCTGACAGGGCAACCCAGGCAATTTTTATTGGCCAGAGTGCTCCTCATTGAAAAACACTTGCTTAACGTTTCCCGCTCTCCGACCTTGTGTCACATCTTCCTGTAATGGGCAGGAATACCGTCGTAGGAGATAAATTAAAATATTCTAGCATTTGGTAATAAAAAAAAGAATTGCCAGAGAAAACACGAAAGAGTAAAAGCTTTATGGAAACCCTCAGCAAGTTAAGTAGCTTCTGGATTTGTCCTTGTCATACTGAGCCTGTATGTATGTATGTATGTATGTATATATGTCAGGTCATGTCATATGCTACTGGTACCATGTAACCCAGTACTACCTGCCTCATGGTCAGGTCACCGGCGGCTAAACTGGTTCCCCCGCCAGACTTTTTGGTGAGGAGGGTGGCTAGTCTCCCTGAAGGATTAAAAACAAGACCTTCCAAAGGGCAAATGAACCCTTTTTCGGGGTCAACAGCCAACTAGCACCGTGTGTGTTTGTGTGTATGCATGTGCGTGTTGGGGTGGAGAGGGATCCCATAAGCCATGGTGAAGGCAACCTTTCTAGAAGCAAATCTCAGATTTAAAAAACCATAAAGCGGGAGACCAGTACCCGCATTAAACTGGTCTGCAGTTTAACTTGTTGCTGGCTATCTTGCTCTTGCTTGTTGCTGGATCTCAACATTTTGAACCGAGAGAGGGATTTAGCTGTCGTACAAAGCTAAGACTCTGTAACATCATATTTGTATAGATACTCCCTCAGGCATTTGTCTATTAAAATGGTCCTGTGGCGATGGAAGTCATTTTTGGGCTCATGGACTTTAAGTGTCTGAGGGAGTGGCACTCGTCTGACAAGACGTTGCAATCATCATGTATGTATGTATGTGTTGGAATTACATGTAGTCAGCATTATGCCTTGATTGACTGCTGAAAATAGAATAAGAAGTCAAGATATGAATAGATTAGACAAAGACATGAAAGCCACAAAGTAAAAGACAGACAAAAAAAGATGGGGAGATTATAAAATTCTCATCCAGGCATGGTTTATAATCTGAATAGAAACATTCCAGAAAATGGGAATTGTCTGGCTCTTAAATCAAACCGGATTCTTCATAGCAAAGACAAAAAAAAAGGTCAAAGGTCAAAGTGTTTCACTTGCGTTTGATTGTTCTTGTGAAATAACAAAAATAGAAAGAGAAAATCCAATTCTCAATCCAAGCTGATTCTCTCCTCCCCAACCATTATCATCTTTGGGGAGGTGAAGGTGGGGGTTAAGTGATTAACGATACGAATTGAAAACATGGGCGCGCCAAGTTCGAATCTAGTTTGTTTCACAGGTATCACTTTCACTTTGTGATGTTGGCAACCTTCACGTGGTCCCTCAAATATCTTTCTTGAGAGAGTGCTAACTAAAAAGATATCAGGGAAACGGATGCCAGCAATAAACATCTAATTTGTTCGAAATTAATGAATGAATAATGCTCAATAACAACAACAATCATCATCATCATCATATTTAGTTTATCCTTTTTTTGCATGTACGCATGTGTTGGACGGCTTTAAGAAATTGGCTTCCAAATTAACCTATCTCTAATTATTTATTCATCCCTCTTTCTCTCAACCCCATCAAGAATCATTCCCGCCCATGTTTTCCTTCGCATACTCCTGTTGTTGTATATTGAAAGGGACAAATCCTGGTATTTAGTTAGAAACGAAGTCATTAGGGTCGAATATAATTATTATTAAAAGAAAAATGCCGGAATCGAACTTAGTTATCAAAAGATGAAATGAATACATTGTTGTTATTGAGATATAATTCCAGGAATTCAGTGGAAGTATCCATTGTAGATAGAAATGACTATACAACAAAGTTAGGTCAGAGCAGAATAATGAACAATCAAATGAAGGAATGTCCTTTCGTGTTGCCAGGACACGTGTTGGAAGCATATGCAATGTTAACATGCACGAGAAGGACACGTTTGGCCATCTTCTGACGTCACAGAGAGTTATAGAATCACTATATATAAAATTAGACTACAGTCCGACGCAGTTCAGTTGGCGAGAGTTGGCCCAAGCTCCTTTAGGAAGCGGATGGGAAGAAGACGAGATATTAGCATCGGATTCTCATCACCAGCCGGAAATAAATGTCTATTTGTTTGTAAGTCTTTTGTCTCTGTCATCATTTCAACCAAGGTAATATGTTTTTCTCTTTCAAGTTTATATGTATCAGCACGCTGTCCCATCGTATTGTATGAAGCCCCTTACAAAGTGTTGACTATATTCCCCCTTTTCTATAATGGATCTCTCCTGCTCTTTAAAGAACTGTTCATTAACACCTCTCCCTTCACATCTCATCACCTGTATTATAAATGTTGTCGTGCACTCCCGCTATGCAACACTATAAGTTAACCTTACTATCTCAACTGTTCTACATCTATTAACCCAGAAACTCACATCCATTCTTTGAACATGGCAATACCATTGAAGTCTGGTGTTCTGCATCCATCTCACTATACTGTTCGGATTTAATCTTCCTCTGAGCTCATAGCCTCTCTTGAAGTTTCATATTACACGTTCATATCATTCTCACATCATTTATCTCCATGCGACACATATCCTCAACACCTGACTAGGTTTCACATCCATACATCATCACTGCTTATACATAGACAACACTCAACAAAGGAAAAGATATTGAAAATGGAGTTTGATGCTAAAAAATGTGCGGATTTTTTTTGTGTGTGTAGTTTTGATATTATTAAACAGCCTCCATCTCCAAATTAAAACTAGACTGAAAATATTGTTGACATCACACGATTTTGAACTTGGCAGAATACATGCGCAGTGGCATCTGACTTGCCTGTTTGCACCTATCCATTGTCTTTAAATCATCCGCATAGCTGCAGTCGAATAACGTATCTCTTAATACCACAGAACCATTGATCTGCTAGAGATTCATCCTCCTTCATGGCCATCCAACGTCCTGCTGCCGACGTCATCAGAGTTACCTTCTCCTTGATGCATGTTTTTACTAAGACTAGAGGTGCACCTCTCCCAGTGAATTAATGCACTTCCAACCAACCTGGAAATTTCTTATGACTCGTCGCGATACATACAGCGCCTAGCTTTCCCAAATGGTCACCCGTCTGGTACTGGCCAAGCTCATTGTTGCTTAACTTCGATGATCTGGCAGGAACCGTTGTCTCAACATGATTGTGCCGTATATTCAAAATCATCTGATGTCTTCAGAGGAATCGAACCAACAATAGACCGAAGCTTAGAAGAACAATAACCATGATTTTATCTACGCATGAACATGTACACGTGTGCATTTGTGTGTGTGTTTGCACACACACACACACACACATATATATATATATATATATATATATATATATATATTCACATATATAGTTCAGCCAGGCTTTGCTTAGGCCCTATGTAATGTTCATAACTTTATGTGCATATGTGTGTGTGTGTATATATATATCTTCTATACTCCTATAAATTCGTTTTTCTTTTCTGTGTATTGATATTCATATTAAAAACCATCTTTTCTATTTATTTAAAAAGAATATCCAATTTTCTTATATATGGGTTGTGAAAATGCATTCACTAGCAAAAGATCTAGCTAATTTGCATATTCTTTTAAACATTCATTTTAATTAATTCCCCATAAGTTTTTTCGGTTTTCTTATGGGACTAGCGAGGGGTACCCGGCGTTGCCCGGGTGTTTGAAGGTGTGTGTGGAAACTCCAGGGCGGGGGGATTAAAAAAAATAAGTATGAGGATCGAACCCGAACCCTTGAGGCAAAGTTGTAAATTAAAGTGTGAAAACAAAAATGTGCGACGTTAACCATTGCCCCACCACGAGATGCTAACGGAAACACGTTTGAATTTATTTAATTACTTGGATTTGGCAGGTGCCCGTTTTAATGAGTTAATGAGGTCAAGTTTGACTGCGGGATAGTATTCATTTACTGCTGAACGCTCCCCCCTAAGATGTTATAAGAAAAAGACTAACCCACATGCGGCGAGTGACAAATGTTGAATATTTATCTTCCTGAAATCGAGCAAATTAAATAGACAGGCGAGCTTCGTTGTTAACTGTGAGATATTACGATTTATATGTGATATAAAAAGTTTTAAAAAGTTGTGAAGCGAGCAACCGCTTCTCTGAAAGAAGCCTTTTGTAGACATACAGAAAAGCGAACACACATACATACATTTTCGCTTTTATATTCATAGATGGTCATCTAGAGTTAAATATTACGTGTAATTATATTCATGCAGATATTCTACATGATTTATAATTGCATAAATTGTTTCCATATATATTTATATATGCGTATATATTTTTGTTTAACAAATTTTGCCTACCAAACTCTTCCTAGAGTTTTTGATCTACAGACATGAAACTTCATATATAAGGTATTTGAATCCATGCAGAACTTTATATTTGGGTTTTAACCCAGAAAAATCAGTGCAAAGGTGTGAAAATTAAAAATAAAAAAAATGTAATTTGCCAGGTGAAGGTCAAACGCCGGCATATATACGCCGTAGAAGCTATTCGTTCATGTTTTAATTTTTAGCCTCGCAGTAAACATGCTTTCATAGCCCAGTCATTGACGTCAGAGGCAAAATAAATTGTGAGCTTAATATTTTGGTTTCGATTCTCGGTGGTGGTGCATAAGTCTTCTTTTTTATACTTTTTAAATCATTACTATATATTGCATCCAATCTATCTATCTTTCTATAAAAGTGAAAATCTCTGTCTGTCTTTTCTCTATGGTAGTTAAGGAAGACTATTATACAGAAAGGCATTACTTTAGATATTCACACTTTTTAATATATACATATGCACATAACCTTATGAAGAGTTCATAGAAGCCAAGCAAAGCCGGGCGGAACTGCTAATATATATATATATATATATATATATATATAAAAGTGAACGTGTCTGTGTGTGTGTACATTTCCCTACGCAATAACTTTGTCAATTTTAAGTCTACAGACTCGAAATTTGATTTACAGGGTACTGAGATTTGGAAAAATCTTTGTGATCGGTTTTCGGCCAGAAATTTTGCTGCTAAGGGGTCAAAATTCAACTATTGGACCTTTGAAAACTCTACCAAGCTCCTTCGCCAATTTTTGGTCTAAACACTCGAAATTTTAGATATACGTTTCTTGGACGTGGATCTCACTTAATAACTTGATTTGAGCCCAAAACAATAAATGTTAAGGGGTCATAATAGGGGTCAAAGTTAAAAAAATTGACCGCTTTTTTTATGCTCAACATACACCTCCAAACACCCGGGCAATGCCGGGCTGAAATGCTAGTATATATATATATATATATATATATATATATATATATATATAAGGGTAAAAAAAGAGAACATCGCAAATTATATGTTTAATATTGCTTCAGTAGAAGCAAAAAACAAAACAAAACAAAACAAAAATGGGAAAAGCATTAATCTTGGTAAAATATACGAATATTTTTTTATTCAAAAATCTAATTTAGTTGCACATATGAGTTGTCACAAAAGTGACCACGTTCTATGACAACAACATATAGGCGGCAGATATATAAAAGACAAAGCTAACAAGCGAGACAGTGTAATATATGGAGCAAGCCCGAAAGAACTGTGCTCATTATCGATGTCACAATCCCAAATGATGTCGACCTTAACAGAGCTGAACGGGAAAAGATAACAAAATATCAGGACCTGAAAAATGATCGAAAAACGACATGGTCTCTGAAAGAAATAAACATTATACCGGTTGTGATAGGTTGTTGGTTGATTAGTTGTTTTTGTTTTACGGCATATCAACTCTTTTTCAGGGTATTTAATGCCGAATCCAGTGATTCTGAAGAAAAATATTTAAATAGAATATATTTGGGTTTTTTTTTTGGGGGGGGGGGGTTCAAGTTGGTTTCTATTTAACCCATAGTTGGGAGCCTAACAGGTATTATCACTCCGGGTTAGAGTGGACTTGGGAGCAATTGCACTTCACAAAGCCTGAAAGTTGGGGCCTCACCATCGGATATAGTTTAAGGACATATCCAGGACCTGGTTGTGATAGGAGCAACTGGCTTTTTTTTATTATAAATAAGAATCTTCAGAAATATTTCCAAACAATCCCTGGAAGATGAAGCTCTAACGAAATACAAACAGCAGCCATAAAGAAAAGAACGTCTATTAAAAGAGCCCTCGAATATAAGTAAAATAAAAAAGAAAAAAAAGTGACTTGAATGCCTACTAGACATTATCCTCGAATTTTTAAGCTCCCTCTTGCACAGGGGGTTCATCAGACCATGACGATACTTTACCCCAGAAGTAAACTTTGAACAACTATTCAAAATAACGTAGTATTCACAGCTCAAACAATATCTTAGTATGGCTGACCCATACTGGATTTTACAAGCAATAGTGCACCTTCACTTGCGAATATTACCTCAAGTAGCAACACAAAGTTGGATATTCCACCAGACTAGATGAACCCTTATCCTGATGAAGAGATCAAAAAGAAAGATGCACATTAAAATAGTTAATATTATCAAGTCTTTACTCAGTGTTTGAGAGATAAAGAACTTTAATAGAACATTAAAATACAAATGTATCTCATATAGAGTTCATGTGTTAGATGCGGAAAAGGGGCCCCTCGATTCCTGAGAACTTCGTCTGAAGTAAAGCTAAACTTATAAGCCATATTCTCATACTGATATTTTGTTAGGATGCAAACAGGAAACCAGGATCAGGAGGTTAACATAAACGCCCGGATGTTATTGCCACCTACTGTACGATAGAAACAGGGGTGGCTTCATACGGCTAAAAGAAAGAGTCGCCCATGTATGGAGTATTGTTGTCACATTTGAGCTGCGAAGAAGGTGGGCTCTCTCTATCATGCTAGAAAACTACTAACGCCTGAAAGTATCTTGTACCTCTACAAGGCCACCATTCGCCCATGTATGGAGTATTGTTGTCACATTTGAGCTGGTGCATCTATTACTAGTCTCTCACTCCTGGACAAGGTTCAAAAAAGTCGCCAACCTGACAGGCCCTGAACTGTCAGCTAGGCTTTAGCCTCTCTTCCACTAACGAAATGTTGTTTTACAAGTATTTTAATGACAGGTGCTTTGACAAACTACAAACCTTTGTACTCCCTCGGCGTAAATACCCCCAAGAAACAGCAAAATCCCACCCCTACGCAGTGGAGATACCCAGATGCTGGAAGGCCTTCTAGTCTAATAGCTTCTTCCCCAGAACTACTAGACTTTGGAATTCCCTTCCAGGTTCCTGTTTCCCTGACTGTACTGACATGCAGAAGTTCAAGAGTAATGTAAACAGTCATCTTGCTGCTTAACTCCCTACATAGTTTTCAAAAGAGAGTCACCAACCTGATAGGTCCTGAACTGTCATCTAAGCTTCAACCTCTATCCCATCGACAAAATGTTGCATCCCTCTGCCTGTTCTACAAGTATTTTAATGGTGAATACTCCAACAAACTACAAGCCCAACTACCTCCTCGACATAAATATCCAAGCAGCAAAATCTCACTCCTACACATTAGAGATCCCTAGATGTAAGAAATCCTTCTGTTCCAATAGTTTCTTCCCCAGAACTGCTAGACTTTGGAACTCCCTTCCTGGATTCTGCTTTCCCAAATGTACTGACATGCAGAAGTTCAAGTATCATGTGAGCAAACATCTCGCTGTTCATCTCCCTACATAGTATCTCTGCAACGTATGTCCCCGATAGTAACCCCCTACATAAAAGTGGCACTTGGCCTTGTTTGGGATGAAAATGGAATAAAAAATAAATAAAATAAACTAATGGACAAAGGCCTTAGATGTCCACTACCCAGAATACTTCCCTTTCTATGTCACTAGCAGAATAAAAGGCGAAGTCAACAGCTTGAGAAGTGTTCCTCCATCAAATTCAGAATATTTTTCTTTTCTTGTATTGGTGAAATTTTAATTACATGTGTCTCAGTCACGTGAGAATTGAAAGACACGAGGAATAGTTTAATTCTGCTGTTTATAATTTGCTGCTCTGCATTCGATAATAAACATATATTATTCTGATTTTAGTTTATAGTGACATAGGAGACATTAACCTATCATATAGGTGTGAAATATTTAAGAGGAAATAGATTTTTAACTGAATGTGCAAAAGGTTTAACAACATCAGGAACAGAAAGATCTAAACGCAATGAGGTCAGATGAGAAATGATAGTGTTAAACCAGGTATGCAAATTAACAAGTGGGCGCGAGCTTATGTCACAGGAAAATAAGAGAAAATACTCAGAGGGAAGCAAAGTGACCGGGCAAGATAGGCGTGTGATAGTGGAGGGCAAGAAAGTGTTGAACTGTAGCGACACAGCTAAAATGTAACAGCATATATATATATATATATATATATATATATATATACACACAAATTTTATTTTTTACACAGAAAGATACGGTAAAAAAAAATAAAACGCATATGTGCTCTACAACAGTATTGAGCACTTTCTTCAGTTTTTATTAATTACCATTTCCACTATATATATATATATATATATATATATATATGCTAGGAGGAGGCATCCGGCCTTGCCCGGGAGTAAAATACGCTTAAACATGATATTTTAATTGATCCAGATTTCGTATATATTATTATACAGTCGTGATTTCAAAAGTAAAAAAAAAAAAAAAAAAAAAAAAGGATTTAAGTGCTATCAGCTAGAATTGAAACTGAAACTAGCATTTAAAGTTAGTGACGTTACCACTGTACTAACGTGACAAACAAACGCATACAAACTGATTAAAACTTAAAAATATACTAAGATGAATGTACAAAATGTTTCACAATGTTTTAAATTTGATGATTTTAAATTTTTGACCCCTTAAAAACAATTTTAACCGGCTAAAGACCCATTAAAGAACAGCCCGTAAAAAAATCAAATCATTTGACGCTCCTAGCACCGCTCTGCAACTTTTAGTTTCAGAGGAGATAGAGTTTGAAAATATGGAGACAGAGAGATCGACAGACATATAGCCGTTTATATATACATACATATATATATATATATATATATATACTATTGTTCGAATAATTCAAGTGATTCTAATTATCAATCCTCATCTCAAAATTCAGAACTATAGTAAAGATACTGTTATTTAAAAGTTTCCTTCACCTATGTTAGTTGCCCTTTCTAAGCTTGACAGTCTAGAATTATCTTACTATTTCTGTTGTTATATTCAGGCTGGTGAATATCTGTCCCATTTGAGGGTTTTATGGTCAGGTTCAGAAACGTAAGTAATTTGATTGCCTCCACTAATCATTCCGTCTTCTCTGCGACCTCTCTCTCTCTCACAGACGTGATGTTGCTAGTCTCTTTTTTCACTACAAATACTATCATGGCATATCTTCTTCAGAATTGTCCTATACATTCCCAAATTTCCTTTGTTCCAGTTTGCTTAACTCGTCGTTCTAATCAATTCGCTGTTTTGATAGCTCATTATAATACATTTTTGGTTCCCTGACAAAAGGAGGGTGGACCAGTAAATTCACACTTGTCTGTTCGTCTGTCAGCACTTTCCTCAATAACTACACCTTGAAATCTTTGGAAATTTTGCACAAACATTAAACATGATATGTTTAAAAAGTAACAGAACAGATTTTCTGGGAAAACTCTGGTTGCCCTCCTAGGGGTGCCTTTCAAGTTAAAATGGCTAAAATTGACACTTTTGTGCTTATATAATAAAATAAAAAAAATTGACGCCTTGGATTTTTCTAAAACTTTCTTAAAAGTTGTAACTAACTGATTTCTATATAATTTTATTTATCTATACTTCGCGATAACTCTTCAGTGTGCCCCAGGGTCTCTTTTAGCACTAATAGAAACACTCCATTTTTGGGACTATTTTACCATATTTGTCCAAAATTTTCCGTATATGTCTATTTAGCAGTTTTGCATGATGCTAAACTCAAATTTAAATATGTTAAGGACTTGGGGACTTCTAGGACTAAATGGCAGGGGGCAAATGATGGACTTAGTCATTTCTTTTTTTTTTTTTTTTTTTTTACATGGTGCAGAATTAAAATTTACATGTGGACTATTTGACCATATTTGTCCAAAATTTTCTGTGTATGTCTATTTAGCAGTTTTGCATGGTGCTGAACTCAAATTTAAATATGTTTGGGGACTTTTGGGGCTAAATGGGGGTGGGGTGAGAATGCTAAACTTAGTCATTTTTTTATGATTCGTTCACTGTGCACTCATGGGTGACCATGCATGCTTCACTTGTTTTTATTCCAGTAGCTTCTTTCCAATAACTGCAGGTTTGTGGAACTCTATTTTTGCTTACTGTTTGTAAGTTAGCTATAGCTTTTGTCTGTTCAAGACTAAAGTCAACAGATATCTCCTGTCTTTGCAATAATCATCCTTCATTCTTGTTATGTTTCTTACATAAAGTGACTTCACGCCTTGTCTAGAGCGACTTCCATAAAAATACATATACAATATTAGTTAAACAATTGTCATCAATATAGTTATCATTATCATCAGTTTAATGTCCGATTTACATTTTGGCATGTGTTGGACGGCTTTTAGAAGCTGACTTCCAAACTAACCTAACTGGCCAGATCATTATCCATATATATAAAAGCGAAAATGTGAGTATGTATGTTCGCTTTTTGTTTATGTCCAAGAAAGGCTTTTTTTCGAGAAGCAGTCGGTCGGCTCACAACTTCTTAAAACTTTTTATATCACATATAAATCATAATATCTCAGAGTTAACAATGGAGGTCGCCTGTCTATTTAATTTGCTCGACTTCGGGAAGATAAATATTCAACATTTTTCGCTCGCCGCATGTGGATTAGGTTTTTTCGTATAATAAAAGCGACACTAATTCTGGCGGTATTTTTCCGGTCATGATCGCCGGAAATGTCTGAAAGCAATCAGCTTTGATCAATGTGGAAATATTTTCCTCATATCAGACAATTGATATTCAATTTGGACAAGGGGAGCCGCCCCCACCCCCAACATCTTGGGAAAATAAAAACAAAAAAAGTGTTCCCGCATTAAATAAAATACTACCCCGCAGTCAAAGTTGACCTCATTAAGTCATTAAAACGTGCACCTGCCAATTCTAAATAGTTAAATAAATTCAATCTTGTTTCTGTTAGTATATCACAGCGGCCCAGTGGTTAACGTTGCATTTTTTTTTTTTCACACTTTAATTTCCAACTTTGCCTCAAGGGTTCGTGTTCGATCCTCATACTCCCTAGCAAAACTATTTTGTTTATTTTAACCCCCCCCCCCCCCCCCGGAGTTTTGATTCACCCAAAACCACACACACCTCCAAACACCCGGGCAACGCCGGGTACACCCTCCCCGCTAGTCTATTACATAAAGGGCAAAATACATGCAAGCGTTTGTGTATGTCCACAAAAAGCTTTTCGGGTGGGGAATCTTGTGTTGGTTAAATTCTGCGAGAAGTTTTCACATACTTCCCAGATCGCAATATCCCCTCTCTATCTTTTTTTTGATTGCGTTAAACAAAATTCCCACCGTGATGTCGTCTACGCTGTTTGTTCGTCTTTTTTCGTATAAATAAAGTGAAACTATTGGAATGCAACCGCTTGGCCTTCGGGCCGGGTAGTGTTTGTTCTGTAATTCATCCTTGGTCAATGTAGGAGAAACCCTCCATATTGAGACAATTGCTATTTATTTGGATACTGTCAGAGTGCGCCCATTTTGGGGGGGGGGAGCTAGTTTTCCCCCCACATTAAAAACGATCTTGTGTCTAATTTGCTTTCGTGGGAGGTTTAAAAGCAACGCCATTTCTTCAAGTCATCTTTTGTTTCTGATTGGCTATGTTACATTTGAACGCTTTACACTTCCGGTCGCATCATGGAGTAGTGGTAAGATGTTAGATTTTCTTTCACTTTCTTCTCTGCCTTCGCGTCACGGGTTCGAGCCTGCCTGACTGCATACTACCACTTTTTTTTTCCTTTTATTTTTGCTCAACAAACACCCGGGCAACGTCAGACATCCAAGCTAGTTTAAACTAAATAATCTGAAATGTGACAGACTTCCTTAGTTTATAAACCGGATACCCTTCCTAACAGCGACCTAGTGATGAGATGACAATCAGTGCTTTTGTTGAGACAGCATTTTTACATGATTGCCTGGCAAAACTAAAGAGCTCTTTATTACCTGTCTTTAATTAGATTTTAAAAAACAATCAATAAAAGCAAATAAGTTTGCTCGTATGACATTATCGTTATCGTATTCAGATGTTTCGTTAAATGCACATTTTAATTTCCTTGATGTCTTTATTTTCACTGCAGGAAATTGCTTTTCACACCTACATGATATGCTGACACGACAATGGTAAAATGAAACGGAAGATGACCTTTTTTTTTCTACTTGGGAGCCATTACTTATCAACGCCTGAAGGTAAGGGTTAAAGAATGTAAAGTGGTAGTACAATAATCCTTAATGGTGTAAATGGAGTAGAATTTGATTTATTGGGATGGCTCAACAAAAACTTGTTTGCATTGGATTTGAAGGCTACCATGTTGTATTCAATTGGGAAGCAGGCCAGTGAAACAGTGTTCCACATGCAGGCAGTTCTGGGAAAGAAGCTTTGTTTATGAAATCTGCGTTTAGATTTAGACACAGTTAGAGAGTGGGGAAAATCTTAGATAGTGGTTGTAGCTAGACGAGTGTTCCTTTGTGAAAGTTTGGCAAGGGGGGGGAATCATACATTTCCTTCATGGTTTCTATGTGCCACTAGACTTTAGTAATGCTGTTCAGAATAAATTCAGTTAGAGATTTTGCAACACTTGATCAAGTATAAATATTTCATCTCGCAGGAACCCTTTCAGAAGGTATCTTTTGTCTCCGGAGACTGAATGATTCATTGGTTTCATTCTGAATAAATTATACCCGCATGTCACGAGTCACGAGACTAATCTCTGGACCTACGCTATCCAGGTTTCATACTTGGACCTCAATGTTAAAGTGTAGCCCACTCTCACTGTGGTAATTTCAGACCTAGTATTAATTTCCTCCCCACTACAGGAAGATATGACACAAGGTTAGAAAGTGGGGAGAATCAAGCCAGCATCCTTGAAATAGGAGTACTCTGGCTTTTTAAATTTTACTGACCAGCTCCGACGGCATTCCTCGATTGGGGCGCCTCAGCAGTTAATAATAAACTTATTTTAGCCAAAAGGGGGAAGGTAATTCCTTGGAGGGTTGACGTTATAGAAATACCCAGAACTATTACCACAGTTCGGCAGATAAAAGATCGCCGAAATGGTTTTGTTTCCCTTAGGCTGATTGTGATTGTTTAGAATGGATAGTTGACTGGTATTCCACAAGACACTTATAAAAATGTAGAAGTTTGTATTTTGATTCATCTGTTCCATTTTAGGGGTCCTACGTCAGTAGCGATTAAGTTAGATAGTGTTGTAAAAAAATTACGTTTTTTATGTGGAGGATGGGGGGGGGGGCTTTTTTACCGTTCCTATATAATCTCTTATCTATTTGTGAGGGTCATGTCTGCATCGTTATCTATTTGTCTGACCGTGATTGTTAGCTTGCTGCCCCTTAGTATCTCTGTGATCGTCTAGTGAACATAGAATAATACAAATTTCTGACAAAAGCGACGTACCTGTTTCTCCTGGCTCGTTCTTTCTGGGTGGATTCGCCAACATCTCGGGAGCTGGTTCTCTCAACAAAGACACTGGTTGTTTTTATATATTTTATTTATTCACCGCAGGCATTTTTCGTCACATCAGACTGGAGCGAATGGCGAACTTTGCTTGCTTTTTTTCTCTGCTTTCATCTGGAAACCGCCCCCCCCCACTCGTGAGGAGGCCTTGATTCTCACATCTTGTCTCTTTCGTGTTTCAAGACCAACTCAACTAAATTTAACTAAGTTTCTCAAAACCGGAACCTCCTGATACATCAGATCCAGTCCCTATCTATCTAGCTTCGGTGAAGCCGAACGGATCATTCAGTTTGACATATGTCGTCAGTCATGTAGAATATTGCTAGGGTGAGCCAGCTAACCCAATGGAGATGCTGTGCTGAATGGATGCGATAATTGACAGAGTGTAGTTCCTGGCAGAAGTCTAGAACAGTAAAACCCCTGAATGTCAGAGCAGCTGGCATTTGTAGAGTGGCACCTGCCCCTCCTGGCATGTTTAACCAATCAGGCGCCTCAAAATAGAACCATCCACCATCCCTGACTAATTGTAGGCTGGTCCAATGGCAATTAGCATACCACTAATTGCTACTGAATAAATATGTTGAAATTAGTTAAATGGTCCATAATGGTGGAGAGGGAAGGTAAGCACATTCTTGATTCTACAACAACACTGACACTTTAACTCTTCTGCAGTGCTTGCCTAACTATCGTTCCCCACGATTCAACTCCTGTCATTCTGTCAGCAAGAGAAAAATAGATATTAAATAGATAAATAAATATATAACCCCGATTCTGAATAATTATTTTCTAACCGGCGTTGCCAAGCTATCACATAACAGTATAAACTTTGACGAGGGTCACATTTAGTGCATGTCTTGATAACTTCAATTTGCAAACAGAGTCGTTCCCAGAGACAGGTTACGTAAAGTTGAGACAGGGGCAGCTGGTCAAATGGTAGAAAAACAATCACACAATAAATCACATCACGTTTTTTTAAGCTGGGAGAAATAAAGGTTTTCTAAATAAGTCTCTGTGGAAGCCATGCGAATGAGACACCACCAATAGTGTAGATAACACTATAATATAAGCGGAATGTCATCTAATACTCATATAAGTAACTCATTTCAGGAAGTTAGAAAGTTAAGAAGTAATTAATCAGCTAAGATAACACTAGTCTCTTTCTCCGGAGTTGATTCCCTGCAAATAAAACCTTGACGAAAACTCAGCGAACGTCTCCTTATGTTTCCTTTAATTTCTATAGCAACCACTAGACAAAACTGCAATGATGAAGAGAAACATGTATAATAAATATAAAGCATGTATGTATAAAAACTTTTGTTGCTTCCAGTTTTCCTCTCTTCATGATAAACAGTTCGCACTTTTAATTTTGTTACTGAAAATGTTACATATCATCCCCTTGTCATCTTTGTTCATATTGTAATTAATAAACGTTTGTTTCTGCATCACGAAACAGATCTATAAAAAAAAAATATACCGAAATTTTAACATGCTGCTGGAGCTCTTTTGCATGAAAAATAAATATTTGGATCCTGGAATGTAGCTATACTGTTATTCTTTTATATATGCTCTGTTATATTAAACATATATTGAGCTTCTCTAAACAAAAAGGATTGGTATACATAAAGAATGAAATATAATTGAAAAAAAAATCATTTTACCAAAATATTTATATATATATATATATATATATATATATATATATATATATATATATATATTATATATATACACTAGCATGGGTGCCCGGGTATTTGGAGGTGAATGTTGAGCAAAAAAAAAAAAAAAGTGGTCAATTTTTTAAACTTTGACCCCTATTATGACCCTTAAAATTTATTGTTTTCGGCTCAAACTAAGTTATTAAGTTAAATCCCTGTCCAATAAACCTATATCTAAAATTCAAGTGTTTAGACCGAAAATTGGCGGAGGAGTTTGGTAGAGTTTTCAAAGATCAAATCGTTGAACTTTGACCCCTTAATCGCCAAATTTCTGGCCGAAAACCGATCACATCGATTTTTCCCAAATCTCAGTACCCTGTATATCCAATTTCGTGTCTGTATACTTAAAATTGAGAGAGATATTGCGTAGGGAAATGTAGATACACAGATACACACACAGACAGACAGACACTTCCACTTTTATAGATATATAGATATATATATAAAAGAAACTATCAATACGGCGGAAATGAAATATTTACCCGATATAATCAAAGGTAAACTTCAAGGTAATATAAATATTAATATGTATATATTAATGGATTAATCCCAACCAAATAAAAGAGAGCAATACAAACAAAATAGAAAGTAGATATTATTATAAGAGAAAAGAAAAGAATTTGAAACTGTAAATTAAAATTTACAATTTCCGTCTGCCCCCTGATGAGAAGCATAGCAAAAGTGACATTCTTTAAACTCT
>NC_136526.1:15997710-16105210 GCF_053919585.1 Euprymna scolopes | reverse complement strand
TTTTAGATTCAATATTTCAAGAGTGTTTAAGCACATTCGCGAAACAAATTTTTTATATGAAAACATTTTTTTTATATAATGTCACTGTTAGTACAACATAATATTTGACGACATTTTTTTATTGGTTTTACTGATATCACTTGTCTATATTTTCCCAATGTTTCAACCGATGTCTACCCCGGTTTTCTTTAAATGTCTTTTGCTATTAATTTTATTTATTGCGGACTATTTATTATCCATCTTTTCTTAGTTGTCACGACGTTTCGGCCAACTATTCCTCTGGCCTTCGTCAGGTGGTAACCGCAACGGGATAAAAATGCTTAGTCTCTTAGCTGTGTTCCCAGTAATTACTGCCCTCCGTAATTGTCGTCTCACCACGTTCTGGGCAAGTAAGCCTCTGTAAGTGGCTAGGATTGAAACCACTATCTTCAGACAATTCTCACCTGGAACCGTAGAGATTCAATGTCTATCCACTGCGACAAGTAAAAAATAAAATTCATAAATAATACTCATCTCAATAATGAATTCCAATTAAAATAATATACGTCTTTTGCTATGTTATATAATAAGGTGTTGGCTGTCCTGTGCGTAATCTGCTTGCTACAATTGGAGCTAGCTGCCATCGTCCTGCCACTAGTCTCTCGCTCCTAGACAAGTTCCAAAAGAGAGTCGCCAATCTGATAGGTCGTGAACTGTCATCTAAACTTCAGCCTCTGTCCCATCGACGAAATGTTGCATCCCTCTGCTTGTTCTACAAGTACTTTAACGGTGAATGCTCTGACGAACTGCAAGCACTTGTGCCCCCTCGACTTAAATACCTCTGACAAACCCGACAAGCAGCTAAATCCCACCCATTCACGGTAGAGATCCCTAGATGTAAGAGAGCCTTCTACTCCAGTAGTTACTGACATGCAGAAGTTCAAGTGTAACGTGAATCGACATCGTGCTGCCCAACTCCCTACACAGTGCCCCTGATGCTTATGTCCCTGATAGTAGCCCCCTACAACAAAGTTGCAATGTGTCTTGTTTGGGGTGAAAATGTAATAAAAAAAATAAATTGACCGATCGAATAAAATAAAAATTATCCGAAATTGAAACACAAACGGTCATATTCAGTTTCTCTCTCTCACGCGCAGATTTTCTTGGACATCGTGGAATACTTAAGAACCATGATATATTTATTTCTATTTGCGGATATATAAATAAACCTGTGAACTGTAAAAAGCTTGCGTTGTTTATTTGGTAAGATCATGTTTCAGGTTGCATATCAGACTAACATGTGGAGATTGACGTTTTGTACAGTGACCACGATGTAATGCTGGGACTGATATAATCAGAAAAATGGATGGAGGCAATGTAGTGATAACAGAACCCAACGAAATACTACAAAACAAGAGGAGGAGGAGGAGGAGGAGGAGGATCATCATCATCATCATAATACGTGATTCAAGTCAAAGTATGGGACTATGAAGTGTTTCCAATAAGTTTCCAGGCTTTTTTTTTTTTGTATAGGCATTTAAAATTATCATAGAGCTTTGAGAATTCAATGTGTTATTGCTATACATCTTATGGAGATAAACAGCTACAACAGGGATTGGAATACATCCTACTAAAGCCTTATTATCACAGCTGGTGAATTTCAAAAAATGCAATTTGAACATGAGAACACTTTAAAAGAACGATATGGAATAAAATTCAGTTTTAAACTTGAAAAAATGCCACAGAAACGTTTTTGGATCATCTTGGAATGTCATAAGAGAGTCAACGAAGGCAGGGAGTTCTCGAGAGGTGTGGGAGGAGTAAGGAAGTCAGAACACCAGAGTTAATTGGATAAATAAAGAATTTCATGGATGAGGACTGTCCTGTGTCTATAGAGACAATAAGTGCACAGTTTGATGCCAGTGTGGGAACTATACACACAATTATTTGCAAAGAATTGAAGATGCTGAAGATCTGCACAATGTTTGTGCCAAGAGTGCTCAGAGAGGATCAGAAAAGAAAGCAGACTATTTGACCAAGATTGGTATCAAGACAGTTCCTCGCCCTCCCAATAGTCCAGATCTTGCTACCTGTGACTTTTGGTTATTCCCTAAGCTCAAGGAAAACCTTAAAGGCTGCCGTTATGAGACAATCGATGAGATGAAAGAGGCTGTGACGAGAGTCATTGACCTGCTTGTAAAAGAGGACTTTCATGGGGCCTTCCAGAAGTTGTTGGAACGAGACAACAAGTGTATTGCAGACGGAGGAGATAACTTTGAAGGGGACTACCGTTTCATGTGTGTACTAGCAATAAAAAGTGGCCACACAAAAAAACGTCTTAAAACTTATTAAAGGCACATCGTATCTCGTTCACGCATGATATGTAACAGCTATAGTTGCTGACTTTCTGAGAATTTCCAACTTAAATATTGATTCAGTCTGTTCTTGCAGACTGAATTCATTCTCCTCTTTGTGCCTTTTTAAATATGTTATGCGTTATTTTTGGTAAATTAAATCATGTTCTAAAAAATAAAACGAGCCTTTTGTAAAACATAAAATCAGGTAAAGTATGGGTACTATATCTATATATATAAAGCAAAAATGTGTGTATGTATGTGTGTATGTATGTGTGTATGTTCGCTTTTTTCCGAGAAGCGATCGGTCGGCTCATTCCATATTAAAACTTTTTATATCACGTCTAAATGATCATATCTAAGAGTTACAAACAGGGGTCGCGTGTGTATTTAATTTGCCCGACTTTTACCAGCTCGCCGCTTCGAAAAGCAAATTATCTGGCTTGCAGCGCAAAACTAGGTCAGACCCAACACCAATCCTCGCACCTGTTTATTTCGCTTCATAAAAATTCACTAAACGCTCTAATCAGTTCCTTATCGATTAGGTGTCTAGCTTTTCCCCCCTTTCGTTTCCACTTTCGCGTCAAGGCTTTGGGGTTCAATCCTATGTTCCTACTAAAACTTCCTTTTTTTCTTTCACACCTACAAACACCCGGGAAACACCGGGTACCCCCGCTAGTATAATATAAATCTCACCTGTCTGTTTAAATGTAAGTATCTATGTATGTATGTATGTCTCACAAAAACTTTCGACAGAGGCGACGGATTTTCACGAAATCTGTATCATTTTGAAGCCCGACCCTTCGGTCGACAAATATCGAAAAATTGGGTGAAAACATTAATTCCTTCACCCTCAACTGGGCACTTTTCTACAGGGGGGGGTAGCAAAGAATCGTTCCTTCATGACAATTTAGCCAAACACGCATGTACAAAAAAAAACCTTTCTTGAATTAGTTCGTTTTTCTTTCAATTTTTCCATCACGTTTGCTCTTTCGTTTGTTTTTGTTTTTCCAATTCTTTTTTGTTAAGTTGTAACATTGTTCGCTTATTCTTTATTTTGCATTACGTTTGCTGTTTTTTTTTTCGATTTAAAAAAAAGGTTATAATATTTCAAACGAGTTATTACATTCGCTTATTCTTGATTTTCCATTTTGTTTTGATTTACCCTCTCCACACACCTCACTACATCCAGGCAACGCTGGGTACCCCCGCTATTAAAAAAAAAATTGTTTTTTAATTTTTTTATTACATTTTCACCCCAAACAAGGCACACTGCCACTTTGATGTAGGGGGCTACTATCAGGGACATAAACTACAGGGATACTATGTGGGGAGTTGAGCAGCAAGATGTTGGTTCACGTTACACTTGAACTTCTGCATGTCAGTACAGTTGAGGAAGCAGGAACCCGGAAGGGAATCCCAAAGTCAAGCAGTTCTGGGGAAGAAACTATTGGAGTAGAAGATTCTCTTACATCTAGGGATCTCTACTGTGAAGGGGTGGGATTTTGCTGCTTGTCGGGGGTATTTACGTTGAGTGGGTACGAGTGCTTGCAGTTTGTCAGAGCATTCACCGTTAAAGTACTTGTAGAACAGACAGAGGGATGCTACATTTTGTCGATGGGACAGAGGCTGAAGCTTGGATGACAGTTCAGGACCTATTAGGTTGGCGACTCTCTTTTGAACCTTGTCTAGAAGTGGGAGACTAGTAGCAGACGCATCAGCCCAAATATGACAACAATACTCCATACATGGGCGAATGGTGACCTTATAGAGGTACAGCATACTTTCGGGCGTTAGTAGCTTTCTAGCATGGTAGAGAGAACCTACCTTTTTCGCAGCAGCCCTGGCAATACTCTCAATGCAATTTTTCCAACTCATGTTTCCTGTGAACGTTAGACCGAGGAGTTTAAAAGATGTACTTTCAGATAAAGAGTCTTTGGCCATTGGTATTGGTGGTAGAGGAGGTTTCTTGTAGATATTGAAGGAAACAAGTTTAGTCTTGGTAGCATTGAATGTAACCATCTACATAGTTTTCTATAAAATAAAATAAACCTGGTCTATTTCTAGAGTTGTGAAAAAAATTCATTTTACCCGTCCTGGGACGGGTGCAGTTCTAGTTAGATCTATTGTAAAGCTTGCATGCCAACGTAACCAGGCATATATTACCGGAGTTTGATCTATGAAATGCAACTGTTTATTTATGATGTTACAATGCAAAGGTCACCTACAGCGCCGTGAAGAATGACGTTGAAGGAACAATCCATGCTAAGTGTTGGAAATATGCTCACAGAAATACAGAGAAAAAGAGAAAGAAAGATAGAGTGAGACCAAGAAAAGATTAACTGATAATCTGCTGCGATGCAAGGGATTTCAAGGCTGGAGATAATCTATTTAATGGACACTTACTCCAGTTCAGAGAGATAAGATGCAGCTCTCCAGCAGATTATCTCTTTGCATAGTTGGTACGCATGCGATAAAAATACATTTCTTCACTAAGTAATTTGTAATGTGCGTCTATAATAAAATCACTTTTATGTAGTTAAATTACCTGCAACACATCCTTTCGTGAACACACACACAGCAAATCTCTTGTGGTAAATTTGGAAAAAATGGAAAGTTCTAAGAATAATACACATTCTTGCATCTTCAGAATTTCTACATGAGAACGAGCTTACAGTTTTTCTAGTATATTATATATAATATATATATATATATATATATTACATAATATAACCATTATATTATATATATATATATATATATATATATTAGCAAAAGTATCCGTCGTTGACTGGGTTCAAAAATAGCCTACAGCAAATGGACGCTGATTTATGAAAGTATGATAGGTTATGAAAAGGAAGGGTTGTAAAGAGATAGCTTCGAATTTGGGGGTATCAAAACCAAAGCAAAATATGATGAAAGTAAAAATAAAATAGTCTATTATACCATACCTGTTCACACTGAAACACTTATCACAATATTCTGTGGATCTATAATAAAACACCTTGTGAAACTTTGTGACATATTTCCATTCTATGGAGGTCAGGCGCGAACGAACACCCCATAATTTTATTATACAATATTTCTTCAAACTGAAACATAATTATCAAAGTATACTTACGCAGATAGATATGAAAAGTCTTTATTAAAGTTTGTGCTTATTTCCATTCTATGAAGGCCAGGCGCGAACGCAGACCCAACAATTTTATCATACCATACCTATTTAAGTTCAAACATACTTATCAGGGTATTATTATGTACATCTATATCAAAAACACTTGTAAACGTTTTTTTTTTAATTTTTTATTTCCATACTTTGTGGACCAGGCCCGAACGCTGACCCCAGAATTTTAATGAACCACCGTTCTGCCAGATCAAACATACCTATTCCTGTGTCTCGATACATCTATCATTATATGTGATCAGTTTTCTATAATAGTCAACCATATAGGAGCCTATTCGTGACCAGATACATACACAGAAATTCAGCTTTATATAATATATATATATATATATATATATATATATATATATATGTTATGAAATGTATATGGCGATTTTATAACTTACTAACTAGCTCTACCTACGTATTGAGCACTTTTGAAGTAAATACTTAAAGTTTACGCATAAATCTATACTTTCGTATATTAATTTTATGCGAGTAAATTAAGTATATATATATATATATATATATATATATATATAGCTTAGTGCGTTAGAGGAAAAGAGTGAGCTCAATTCTATAAGAGGACATTATAAAGGTCAACAAGTATCATTGGAGCTTATATATGAAAACAGTAGGAATGGGAAATCAAGTCACAGAACTATATATTGGTAAATATAGATTGCTTCAGTTATTCAATAAGGGAATACAAACAATTAGTTGGGGGATAGAAGAGACTCTTTATGCCAAGGCATTTCGTAGCCTAATGCTTCTCATCAGAAGAGAAGATGCTAGGTAACATAGTGGGGATGCAGCGTCTAGCATTGGATTCATTAGGAACGAAATGGATCAAATAAAATTATAGACGATGTTGGGGGGGTCGAATTCTAAATAAAGGAAGAGCATCTTATATATAGTGTAATGCAGAAAGGTGTATAGAGTCTTTATCATAGTCTTAAATGTATGTAGTACATGTTTTAGGGTTAAAGTTGGGGTATAGTGCGGATGGGTGATAGTTCTATTTTAACGGCGTGTAAGGTGTCTATTATCTATGGAGGGGCATTTTTTTACACATGCAACTGAGATGACAACAGTACTATGAATTAGTGTATAATTTTAGGAGGGATATCATGGTGATAATTTAAAGCGAAAGGGGTGGATCTGGGTGGGTAGTTTTAAGGTTATAATACTGGATTTCAGAGTATACTATATACTCGGTAATATGTGGCAATATTTCTGTTTTCTTTGTTATAAGGTAAAGGAAAAGAGACAGGGTAGCAAGTTCTTTGGAGGTGTCTAAAAGGACAAAAAAGATTTTTGGATGTGGATGATTGGCATGGTGGAGTAATAGAGGGGAATGTAATATTAATAACAATAGTAATAATGACGATGATAATGACAATAATAATGATGATGGTAGTAAAGATAATAATAGCAATGACGACGATAATAATAATTATAATAATGATAATAATAATAATAACTAAAAGGTGAATAAAATTAAGGGATACAGATAAAGACAAGTCCAAAAAAACACATGAAATATATTTAAGGGATAGAGGGTGAAGGGTGAAGTAAAAAGAACATGAAAAGGAAGAAGAAACGATAAAAAAATAAAAAAATATAAAAATATAATAAAAAATAAAAAAAATAAAATAAAAAACAAAAAAAAAATTAAAAATTTTTTTGGTTTCATTAAATGGGGGCAGAGTTGGATACCTAGGGTGTTGCAATACGAGGATGAGGTACACGGGATTAGAGTAGTGTATATGCACACATACATATGCACACCCACATATATATATATATATATACATATATACATACACACTCACCCATACACATATACATATGGGATTAGCCGGCAAAAACAAAAAGTTCGGAAAACAATATCCTGGGGGGTTAATATTTCTTTACAGGAAAAGTCTGCAATAGTCCACAATAAAGTTGCAAAATTACCCGACTGCAAAGGCCAGCTATCTATGTAATTTTGAATGAGCAGTTAAAATTTTCGTGTTTGTCTTGCAAATTTTCTGTTATATAGTTTCATTCGTATTCCTTAGTTGTGCTGGTGTGATGAAGTTTTTATTCCTCTTTTGTGCATGTATGTATGTTACCTAGCATCTTCTCTACTCTTTTGATGAGAAGCATTAGGCTTTGAAATGTCTATCCCCCAACTAATCGATTGTCTTCCCTTATTGAATAAATGAAGCAATCTATATCCACCAATATATAGTTCTGTGACTTCATTTCCCACTCCTATTGTTTTCATCTCTCTCTCTCTCTCTCTCTCTCTCTCTCTCTCTGATGATCCCTTGAAAAATAAATTATTGGTACTATAGTAAATTCGAGAGCGAGTTGATGCAGTGATTGCAGGTGATTAAATAACTTACTGACTAGATGGTTTTCTAACGAATGATAAAAAATATTTTTTTGTATAGTATTAAAGGTTAAAAACTTCAAAGACTATACATATATATATATATATATATATACATACATACACAGACACACACACACAGTGTCATCTAGGCGGTCGGGTTTCAAAGTTGGCTTGAGGGAGTTGCTTGTCTGGCCGCACTGATGAGCTTTGATACAGCGAATCAGAACTGTATGAAGATGACCATATATATATATATATATATATATATATATATATATATATATATATATATATATATATATATGAGATAAGTCACTGATTAGAGATCAAGTGAATTATCCAATCAGATATTACATTGAGGTAATACTTTTAGGGTGATTCTAGCCAAAAGGTAAAGCTCAATATAAAAAAATAGAGCAATATATAAGCTTAATGATTAAAGTTAAATTCTGTAGATTAAAATATATATAAATATATTTAAGTTACGAATTTATTGTTTGAAACAAGGAATACATGGAAAAAATTATATTTATTTCCTTAATACATTTCATGAACAAAATTTCTTTCCTAGAACTGTTCGTCTGTGAAACACAATACTGCGAGGATGCTTCCCAGCTGACTATAACGTGGTTGGCGTCAAGTCGATTTAAATAAATTCTTATTGAGCTGTCTTTTTAAATAATAGAACCCTACACAAGTTCCACCATTAATCATCATCATCATCACCACCACCACCACCACCACCACAGGGTTGTCTCACTGTTTACCTGACATAAACTCTCATCCTAGAGTAGCCTCTATGTCTTGATAAGCCAAAATAAAAAATAAAATTAAAAAAAAAATATACCAGTTGTTTATATATATAATACTAACAGGATAACCCGACGTTGCCGGGATTGAATGATGATGAACAAATATTCCACACTCCCATATTTTTATTGTCGTTAAAATCTTTAAAATCGCCCATTTTTCAATCACATCGATTGATTGCCTGCTCTAGTCAGACGCACATCGTGAAACTCCACATGTCTCTAACAGTGGCTAAGTTCACAATATTTTATAGTCTACATTGCACTGTAGAGAATCTAGTGTTGATTTCATGAAATCATTTTTATATATAATGGCTTGCATTAAAGTTTAAAATGAAAAAGTAAAGTATCATTGTGAAATTATGCTTTAAACAGAAACATTAATTTCAAATGCGCCTCTGTCATATTAAAGAATCTACTGTTGATTTTATATATTGGACCTTTCGGCTTGTGTAGTAATAAAACTTCTCAAATGCTCTTGTGATGTTAGGCTGTGCAAGATGTTAACTTTGATCAAAATCGCCTGTTCCTTTCTTTCATCGGATTATTTCGATTATCGATGTTTATCGAAGACATTCCGATACAAAACCTATCTAAGAACACTGCCAGGCACATAAATAAAATTTGTGTGAAGTTTCATAAAAATCGATTGAGCCGTTTTCGAGTCCATAGGGAACGAACTCACAGATAGTTCCTTTTATGCAATCGTAGAGATGTACAGAATCTTTGTTATTCCTTCCACAGGTTAATGTTTTCATTCAATCCCCCCCCCCCAAAAAAAAGTTCAGTTGATTTTTACTTTCTCATGTTTTATTTATTTATTTATTTTTATTTTTTTGTATAGGAATGACTCACTCTTTGTGAAGGTGTCGAATCGATAGGCATCCTTATTTTAACACATCCGTGCTTGAGAGTAGGCGTACTGACTAATATAAAAATAGCTCACTGTTTAGACGTCACGTTTAACCTAAAAGTACTTATGCGCCATATTTATAAGACCCAATCCAATGCATGGAAGAACAAAGTTTGATCATATCTCGTCAATCAGAAAACAAATTTATAATTCCCTGTTGTATTAAACAAGTCTTCAATTCTAGATTTTACCATTTCGTAAGAATTAAAATTAACACTCTTAAATACTGTTCATACATTTACTTAACCACGCGTCTAACACCTGATAAGGATCTCGAACACTCTATTGACGGTACTCATATGTACTTTTCAAAAACTATAAATTGCCGCACATTTTTAAGCTTAGTAGACATAACCGTCCGATGACGACTGGACGATTCAGTTGAAAGTGTTCGTGCAATAATGGGACATAAAGAAATGTACGAGTCCTATTTGCAACAATTCGACAAAAATACAAAAAGAAAAATACTAAACTTAGAAAAAAGAGGCAGCCCGGCGTTGCCCGATCGTAAAATACGCTTAAATATGATATTTTAATTCATGCAGATTACCTATTTATTATTAAAGAGACAATTCTCTATCGATTATTATATTAAACCTAATATACAGTAGTGATATCAAACCTTTATATATATATATATATATATATATATATATATATATATATATATATACAGTGATGATCATATTTATTGGCACGGTAAAATAAAAGTTAAATTTTGTCTAATAAATTCTAAAAAAGGGATTAAATTAAAGAAAATAACAAAGTATATTATGTATTTTTAACTGGCCTTTCCGATGCAGCAATCGGATTTTAGAAAAAATAAATAACAAAGGAACAACAAACATAATTGCAAAAAACCCTTGTTCAAAATTATTGGCACGGCTTTGTTTTTCTTGTAGTATCAGTATAATATCAATCAATTTCCGGTTTACGTGCTTTCTGAACTTTTTTATAGCCATATTATGCTTGTTTAACGCTAATTCAGTGAATAATCTTTTTCAGATAATTTTTAGATAGCGATTTATTTAAACTATTATAAGTGACTAAATTATAATTTTCAATCGCCATGGTTAAAACTAAGGAACACAGCGAAGACGTCAGGAAGCTTGTTGTAGCATGCCATACCAATGGGGAGGGCTATGATAAGATTTCAAAGAAGCTAAACCTTCCCAAATCCACTGTTAGAGCCATAATAAACAAGTTCAAATCGCAAGGCCACGTTATGAGTTTAGAGGGTAGAGGGAGAAAAAGGATTCTTTCCCCAAGAGATGAACGGAAAATTGTTCGACAAGTAAAACAAAACCCAAGGATCTCTGTTGGGGAGATTGTTGATGAACAGAGCACCTCTGGAGTGAATGTATCTCGACATACAGTTGGTAGAGTTTTGAAGAGAGCTGGTTTAAAAGCATGTCGTCCGAGAAAGACTCCCTTATTGAAGCCTATGCACCTGAAAGCAAGGCTAGCCTTTGCAAAACGTCATATTGATAAAGATGTTGCATTCTGGAAACGTGTTCTATGGACTGACGAAACGAAAATAGAGTTATTTGGCCATAATAAAGTGTCTTATATTTACAGAAAATCTGGCGAAGCTTTCCTGCCTAAGAACACCATACCCACAGTAAAGCACGGTGGAGGCAGTTTGATGTTTTGGGGATCCTTTGCTGCCTCTGGACCAGGGCGACTTGTTAAGGTCACAGGTAGCATAAAAAAGGAAGATTATGTTAAAATATTGGATGAAAACCTGAAAGACTCTGCTAAAGAGCTCTCACTTGGTCGTCGTTGGTGGTTCATGCAAGATAATGACCCAAAGCATTCGGCTAAACTGACTAAGAAATGGCTTGAGGACAATCATATTAATGTTTTGGAGTGGCCATCACAAAGCCCAGACCTTAATCCAATTGAAAATTTATGGAGAACATTAAAATTGAGGGTAATGCAAAGGAAGCCTAAGAATCTTATTCAATTGGAGGATTATTGTCAGGAAGAGTGGGCTAAAATTACTACTGAAGAGTGCAACAACTTGGTTGTAAACTATGAAAAGCGACTGAGGAAGGTAATCAAGGCCAAAGGCTATACAATTGATTATTAAATAAATCGTGCCAATAATTTTGAACAAGGGTTTTTTGCAATTATGTTTGTTGTTCCTTTGTTATTTATTTTTTCTAAAATCCGATTGCTGCATCGGAAAGGCCAGTTAAAAATACATAATATACTTTGTTATTTTCTTTAATTTAATCCCTTTTTTAGAATTTATTAGACAAAATTTAACTTTTATTTTACCGTGCCAATAAATATGATCATCACTGTATATATATATATATATATATATATATATATATATATATATATATATATATATATATATATTATTACCGTTTTAGCTACATTTTTTTGCATTTTTTTAGTTACGGTACTTGTAAAGATTGAATTTTTCAAAGCATATTTCCAAAATAACGACAACGAGATGCCTTCAATCAATTTTCAGACATTTTTTTTACAGGCATTTAAAATTGTCATAGACTCTTCAAAATTCAGTATGTTATTGCTATACATCTTTTGAGATAACTGACCAGTATTTATGATTTGAAGTTCAAATGAACAGCTACAGTAGGAATCGGAATGCACCCGACTAAAGCCTCATTGTCAGAAATCTAATCTAAACATGAAGACACTTTAGAAGAACGATATGCGATAAAATTCGGTTTTAAACTTGAAAAAATGCCACAAATGTATAGAATGCTTCAGACTGCTTTTGGACCATCTTGCATGAATTGAACATCAGCTTTTGAGTGGCATAAGAGATTCAGGGAAGGCAGGGAGTGTGAGGGATGATAAGAGGTCCGGGAGGAGTAAAGAATTCAGAACACCAGAGTTGATTGGCCAAATAAAGAATTTCATGGATAGCCATGTGTCTATACAGACAATAAGTGCACAGTTTGATGTCAGTGTGAAAACTGTACACACAATTATTCACAAGGAACTGAAGATGTGGAAGATTTGAGCAAGTGCACCAGTTCACAATTCCATCCTTGTCACAGACTATTTGACCAAGATGGACATCCAGACATTTCCTCACCCTCCCTATACTCAAGACCTTGATCCTTGTGACTTTTGGTTATTTCTTAAGCTCAAGGAAAACCTTACAGACTGTCGTTATGAGAGAATTGAAGAGATAAAAGTGGCTTTGGCGAAGGCCATTGACATGCTACGAGGAGTTCCATGGAGTTTACAGAAGTTGTCAGAACGGTAGAAAGTGCATTGCAGCCGGAGGAGATTACTTCAAAGGGGACTAGAGTTTCATGTGTGTATCATCAAGAAAAGTGCCTATACGGAAAAGGTTTAGAAACCGTCACAGACTTCGTATTCTACTGATTTATCATATGGACAATAAATTTCTGAAACGTATGTATTAAGGATTAATAATATTTGTTGATATTGAATTTTTTTAAGTATGTTTACAAGATAACGATAATGTCATAGATTTAGGATCCTGCTGAGTTATTATACATGATTTTTATTCGATTTACATTAAAAACTAAATGAACTTTGAAATTCATGTAAGTAAAAAAAAAAAAGAAACTTGAAGTTTATGTAAGTATTACACCCCTTTTAGAGTGATATTTATTCTTGGTTGTTTGAAAACAGTTTGGAGATTTGGGGCTCCAATGACTTTACTACAAGATGAGGTGCTGTGCTTTTTATTAGCTGAGACCAGTACAGAGATTTAATTGCTGTGACAGATTAAGAAGACTTTTTGTATCTTCACAAAGTAAGAGAGATAGATCCCTCCCATATATATATATATATATATATATATTAGTGATGGGACGATTCCAATATTTTTCCCGATTCTGATACAAATACCAATTCCGTACTAATTCCTGATTCCGATCCGCTTCCGATTCTTTATAAATTTCCAAATCTGTAACTATATACTTGTATTTTTCTCCGATTACCGTAAAAACACAGATGTTAAATGTGCAGATATATTCCTAAACGTAAAAATATACTTCTGGGGACGATCTATCGATTTGGGTTTCACTGGTGATTTTAAATCAATAAATATTTATTATTTTATAATTATTACCAGCAAGGGAAGATTTTGGTTTAAACATAATCAAATAAAAAAGGCAATTAAAAGAATCGTTTTGGCATCGGAAAATCGGTAAAAAAATTCTCTGATTCTGATACCCTCAAATATTCCGATTTTTCCGATTTCCGCTTAATCGCCCAAACATATATATATATATATATATATATATATATATATATATATATATATATATATATATATATATATATATATATATAATTTAAATGAGAAAATTTGAAAACATGAAAATATTGTGAAATGATAAAACCATTTTTATTTACTTTTTTTTGTTGTTGTTGTTAAGTCCGGATTTTCGCCAATAATCTGACTTTATCAAGGAGAGGTCAGTCCGATTAAGTTTTTTTTTCTTTTTCTTCATAATGTTGTTATAAAGGGCCGAAGCCTCCCAAAAAGAAAATGCATCTTGTATCGGTGCAGTTTGAAATACGTGCGTGTAATCGCTTGGTTTAAGCACAAAATTTAAGAAATGGAAAGCTTAAACCAAACGATTGCACACGCGGATTTAAAACATCACCGACACAAGACGTATTTTCTTTTTGGGAGGTTTCAACCTTTCAGGCTTTCAAATTTTCTCATTTAAATATAAAAAAAAAAAGTTTTCTTAAATGTGTGACTTTCCATTTATATATATATATATATATATATATATATATACTTATCATAGACGGCAGTATGACTGCAACAACCATCAAGTCAACTAAACAACAAGTGTAAACCTAACACTTCCATCTCCCTAACTCAACACATACAATCAATACTGTCGATGCAACGCAACATGGTACTAAACACTTGCATCTACATAACTCAACACGTACAATCCTGTCAATGCAACGCAACATGGTACCAAACACTTGCGTCGACACAACCCAGCATGGCCTGAACAATCTGTCAACATGACTTAGTATGGTCACAAACAATTCTGTCAACACATGATCACAAACAACTGTCAACACAACACGGCACGATGTGAACAATTCTGTCAACACGACCTAGCACTGCCCCGAACAATTCTGTAGACATGCCCCAACATGGTCCAAAACAACTTCGGCAGTATAACTCAACACGCTACCAAAGCAACCTTAGCAGTTACTCCCGGAACGTTTCTGACATCGTCATTTTGTACAAACTCATTTTCTGACAACATGGAGAAGCCGGACTAAGACACTGACACACAAGTCTTGAGTGCTTCCGTGCATGCCCGTCACATTTTTCACACAAATATATTGTTGAACACTGCATAAAAAGTTTTAATGCATTTTCATAGAATTGGAATTCATTGTTTCTAGAGAGCAAACAAAATGAAAGCTTCATAAAGATGACTTGAATTTAATTTTGAAATTATCCTTGTAAGATCGATGAGGTTTGTTTTTTTTCATTCATGCTTAAGTTACTTTTTAAAAATTAAAATACTGTCCGATTTTTTGTGGATCATCAAATTGGTGAATCATTGTCTGATCCAGAAAATTTTATATGTATGCTTTAAATTTCATTAACAATCAAGATATATTTGACATTTTAAGAGAATGTGCTCGCATAGCTCCCGTTATAGGTGCACTTGGGGATTAGAAACAACTTCGATTGTTTTCCCCATTAAATTTTACATAAGAATACATTCTTAGATTTTATGCATGTTTTATAACCTTTCTTTCTATAACTAACAGACAAACATTGCACAAACTTAGAGATACTGAGTTTCATATATAGAGAAGATCTGAAGGCGGATATAAAAGTCCCCTGCAGCTACGAAACCTGATAATAAACATAAAATAATTGTTCCTTACCTTTTTTTTTTTTGTAAAGTTCACTCAGTTGAAGACCAAGTTCTTTTTTTTCTTTTTTGGGGAGTTGGGGTAAAATTCAGATCTCGAGTGTTCAAAAATTAAAAATTTTTTGATAATTACCTGCAAAAAAAAAAAAAAATGAATAAATAAAAATATGTAAGAATATAGATCAATAATATATAATCAATTTATTCAATCACAAATCAGGGATGCGAATTACATAAATTTATAAATAACATTAATAAAGAAGAAGAGACTATCAGTAGCAGCAGCATAAGAGAAGGAGTGTAAGAAGATAGCATAAATGAACAACATAAATAAAGAAGAAAAATAAAATATTAAAACAATAGTTAACAGTGTAGAAAAGGGACAGTATTAGAATCTTATAAATAAATCAAATAAAGAAAAGTAAAATATTAAAATTATAGATAATAACGGAAAGGACGGAGAGTAAGAGGATGACATAAATAAATGACGTAAATAAAGAAGAAACAAATATTAAAAACGTATAAATAATCTCTCTCTCTCTCTCTCATCTCCAACGTTTTTCACTACCGAATCTACATGACTTCTCCATTCTCTCAATCTCGCATGACAGTTTGCGGGTCCTGAACATTTTGCAATCCTGTATTCTGCAGCAGCTTATCGATGTAGGTCATTCTTCTTCTACCACGCTTTGGGTATCCATCTGTTGGTATCCATAGAACTTGCTGGCTTCCTCTTCGCTGTGTCTCATATGGTGACTGGCTACTCTCATCCTTCTCTGCTGTACTTTCAGTGATACTGGTGGTAGGTCACCATAAAGCTGTTGGTTTGTTGCGTGGCTCCTCCATGATGTATTAAGGGCCATTCTGAGCATCCATGTGTAACAGTCATCCAGTCTCTCCAACGCATTTGTAGGAGTCCATGCCTCAGCATCATAGAGAAAGACTGTTTCTACTGTGGCAACAAAGAGTCTTACTTTCAACTTTTCTGAGAGAGTGGATGACCATATCTTCCTCAACTTATGACATGCATTCCATGTCAGTGCTTTTCTCACTTCAAAATCTGTTTCAGTGCTTTCTGACCATGCTCCAAGATACTTAAAGTTTTGGACAACCTTGAGCAAGGTCCCATCAAGTGCTTTCACTGCAATTGGGTCAACGTGATTGAAGGCCTGTATCTATGTTTTCTTGGCATTACGTTACAAATCCACCTATCGCACTTCCTCTTCCAGTTGGCTTAAGACTTCTTGGGCTTAACCAATTTCCTCAGTAATGCTAAATCATCAGCAAAATCGAGATCAGTAATAACATTTGGTTGGACACGTTTTCTCTTTCGTCTGTGCAGACGAAAACCAAGCTCCTTTTCTCGTATAAATAACTAACTAGAATTCCACTGCATTTTTTGGGGTAGCCAATACTTATACGCATGAGTAAAAAAACGACTTGCCCTATCTTTCCTTCAACTGAGCAAAAGAACCTTTTCTGAGGACTTTCCAACGCTACAATTGGTATTGGTAATATTTTTGCATTCCTCAGCTTTCCTCTAAATCCTTAACTTCGCATTTAGATCAGAGACAAGCATCAAACGATTGGCATAAAGTATCTCTTTTAGAGAATCCACATGAAACTCCTTAAATATCGTGTCAAGGCACAAATTAAAAACAATGCACTCAGTAAATAATCCTGATATACTCCGAAGATAATACTAAAGTTGTTAATAATAAACGTCCTCTTAAGTCTACTATTGAGCAACCATCACAAACCACTCACTTATTTCTAATTTATGCAAAACCGACATCTTCTAACATTCTCTCAAAATTTATGTCCAAATCCACCAAAGCTGAAACCACTGTCAGTAATTTTCCCCACTCTTTATCTGTGCCTAAATCAAAACGTAGATTCCATGAACAAAGCTTCTTTCTTAGAAGTGCATGCCTGTGGAACTCTCTTCCGTTTGCCTGTTTCCCACCTTACTACAACTTGGTTGTCTTCAAGTCCAACATAAACAAATTCCTGATAAACCGCCCCCTTAAGTAAGACACTTTATCAGATCTCCATTACTAACGATTACTACGATGATATCCCATTGATTACTGTACACGCAATAACCCTTATTCCTGAGTGGCCTCCTTGCCTTTATAAGTCGTGACTTCGATGTAAAAAAAAAAAAATTAAAAAATAGGTCCTTCTCTTGCATTTGTCCCAGGATAAATATAGCTTGAGTGATATTGGACCAAGTATAGAATGTGTGAAGCAAGTTATACCGAGAGAATTACAAAGTCTAGCAGTTCAAGGAAAGATACTTTCAGAATAGAACACTCATTTGGGGGGGGGGCAGTGAAAGAAGGATCCAAAGTCGTAGTACTCCTTCTGAGACCAAGCCTGAGTCTCTTTGGACTTGTAGGCCAGTGCCGAGTCCTGCTGCCACATTCAGGGTCTGCCAGCAGCCACTTGACTGCACCACATCACCACACTCTTCAGCACATCCAGGTACACTTTGGTGTTTACTTTCAAGACGACTTTATAGATGTGAGGTGGCATGATGTGGTACAAGGTGATATTTCACCAGGCATAGAATGTGAGAAGTATCTTACACAAAGAGAATTACAAAGTCTAGAGAAGTACAAGCAAGGAAACTTTGAGAGTAGAACCCTATCTAGCAAAACAAGAACCGGAATGCAACATTGGAACAATAGGACAGGGCTTGGTGCTCGGGTTAACAGTGGGGGTACCTATTAGATTGGAGACCCCTTTTTTGTACCCTGTCTTATACAGAGGAACTAATTGTTGATGCACCGTTCAATATGTAGCAACAATATTTCATATATGGGTAAATGGTGGCTTTGTAGACATATAGAATACTGTCAGGTGTGAGTATATTTCTAGCATGGTAGAGGGAGCCCAACTACTTTGCAGCAGCCTTGGCAAGGTCTTCTATGTATTCGTGCTAATTTATGTTTCAGTGAATGAGTGGTGTTTTTAAGTTATTATCCACGGCAATCTGTGTTTGAATAGCTTTTAGCATTTGATTCCCCTGAAACAAAGTGTTTAATGATCCAAGCAATTGTTTTTATTTTGTCTTTGAGGTGGCAAAATGTTGTCATCGTCATGCTGCCAATTTATTTCATTTGTATTCATATTTGAAGTTCTGGATGTAAAACGTTATCCTTACAGGTTGGAACGATAAAACTGTCGCCCTTAAAGAAGACAATACTACCGGTTTATTGAAAAAAAAAAAAATCAATTCAGCTAACTTGATTATGTAGTAGAGCTGATATCTATTCACTGCAGCCGCATTCCCCTCCAATCACCGCCTAGATACGAGTCAGTAACTGGGAACATGCCTACCACCATCAAAACATTCATAAAAAACACTCGTTTAGCTACAACCACTGTCAACAATTTCCCTTACTCTCTATATATGCCTAAAACTAAACGCAAATCCCATGAGCAATGTTTCTTTCCTAGAACTGCCTGCCCATAGAACTCTACACTGCGAGACTGTTTTTCAAGCAACATGGTGATTTTCAAGTCCAATATAAACAAGTTATTTTTTTAGCTGTCCCCTTAAATAATCAAATTCTCCCTAATTTCCACGACTGAGATAACTACTGTTTTCACACTGACCATCTACCACTCATTGACCTTTATCCTCGAGTGTCCTTCATAGTTGATGAATGGTGACTCATGTAGAAAAAAAAAGTTGCTATTTCTTCAGTTGCAGACCAAAGTTGTTCATGATTTTATCAATGCTATTACAGTGTAAATGATTGGTATAATGCTGACTGGATTTGAACTCGGCTCGGCCGATTCCAAAGCCTGTTACATCATCTATTGCACATAGCTCTTTAATTCAAGTAGAGATCGTCCTTTTGGCAAAAGCATCATCTTTAGGTTTAAAAAGATACCAGAAAGAGAGAGGGAAAGAGAGAGAGAGGGAAAGAGAGAGGGAGAGAAAGAGGAAGAGAGAGAAAGAGAAAGAGAGAGAAAGAGAAAGAGAGAGAAAGAGAAAGAGAGAGGAAGAGAAAGAGAGAGGAAGAGAAAGAGAGAGGAAGAGAAAGAGAGACGAAGAGAGAAAGGGAAGGAGAGAGGGAGAGAGAGAGAAAGGGAAAGAGAGAGGGAGAGAGAGGAAGAGAAAGGGAGAGAGAGAAAGGGAAAGAGAGAGGGAGAGAGAAAGGGAAAGAGAGAGAGAGGGAGAGAGAGAAAGGGAAAGAGAGAGGGAGAGAGAGAAAGGGAAAGAGAGAGGGAGAGAGAGAGAAAGAGAGAGGGAGAGAGAGAGAAAGAGAGAGGGAGAGAGAGAGAAAGAGAGGGAGAGAGAGAGAGAGAGAGAAAGAGAAAGGGAGAGATGACGAGCGAGATATTGGTATAAAGCTGACTGGATTTGAACTCGGCTCGACCGATTCCAAAGCCTGTTTTATTATCTATTGCACCGTCCGCACTACCTTTTTAATTCAAGTGGAGATCGTTCATTTGGCAAAAAGCATCATCTTCAGTTTCTAAGAGATGGCAGAGAGATAAAGAGAGAAAGGTAATGAGAGAGAGCGAGAGAGATGATGAGAGAGAGAGAGAGAGAGAGAGAGATGTGGGTTGAAGATGAGAAATCTACAGCTGTTCAATCGAGTCCTATTTTCCCCCTTCTTTTATGCTTCCTTATAGATTATGAGAGAAAAATGGTTCGACGAGCAGATCTGGTATTTAAAACGCCACCTGCCTTTACTATCTTTGACTATCGATAAATAATGTTACTTTAAATAGCATACATACGTGCGCACACACGTATATATATATATATATATATATATATATATATATATATATACATATATCATATGTGTGCGCGCGTGTGTGTAAGGAGCGAAGCTATCATCTTGGCACACTTGTAACCATCTCCTTCTGTGCAAAGTACCACTAGAAGGAAGAATTCTAGTACTATACGGCCATTACAGAAAGCGTTTCCTTTGATTCTTTTCTAGTGAAGAACCCTCCAATGCAACTATGTCAAGGAAATGGTCGGAGTCGGTTTTATCAATAGCCCGGATCACTATACTTATCCTTTCACATTTACAGACAAGAAATATTTATACAATTTCAAAATGTTCATCTTATCGACAGCTTTCGCTTAAAATTCATTGTAAATCGTGCAGACCATTTATATATCTAATATATAAAAGGCAACACAGGCGCAAGCATTTGTGTATGTCCGCCAAAGGCTTTTATACATCGGGGTTCTCACGTCGGTTAGATTCCGCGAGAAGTTTTTGCATACTTCCCAGATTGTAATATCTCAAATTCGCAAACGGATATTGTCTTTATCTTTTTTTTTTGATCAAGTTAAACAAAATTCCCACCGTGCCGTCATCTCGAATGTTTGTTTGTCTTTTCCGTATAATAAAGCGAAACTATTCAAACACAAACGGGAGGCTGTGCCTTTGGGCCGGAATTTCTGATGCTTCACTCAAGTTAATTGGTCCCCGGTTAATGTAGGGGAAACCCTTCATACTCAGACAATTACTATATTTTAGGGGGGATACTGCCAGAGTGCCCCCCTTTTGGGGAGAACTGGTTTTCCTTCACATTAAAAACGATCTTGTGTCTAATTTGCTTTTATGGGGAAGAAAATAAATACCACAACAGAAAGCAGGAAGCTTAACTGGCCCCTGGCCAGGTTTTAAAGCAACGTTCATTTTTGCACATGCATGGCGACTCCTATGATTCTCAAGTTAATTACCAACTCATTGAATTCACTATCCTCTTTGACCTAATGGTTAGCGAAGAAGACTAATTACCTTATGTTCTTGAGTTCGATCCCACCTCTCTCTCTATCTTTTAAAAAAAAAAATTTTTATTTCATCCTTGTGCCAATATCCTCAACTCGGGCAAAAGTTAATTACCAACTCAGTTTATTCAGCATCTTTTTTATTTTCACAGTCTTTTCCTCCTTCGCGGTACAGGTTCGAGCCTACCTGCCTACTACCTTTTTTTGTTTTTGCTCAAAACACACTTCCAAACACCCGGGCAACGCTGGGCACCCAGGCTAGTTAATATATAAATGTTATTTTAAATAAATGTTATTTGTATACTTATGGACACTTGTGTTTCATGCTTACGCAATCATCAGTGTAGGAAGCGGTAATTACTACAGGTCAAGAGATATGAATTCAATCTCAAAGTCATCCTTAACTAAGCTAGCATCTTTCCTCCAGATCACTAGCAAGTAACACAAGAATTTAATTTAATTATGTACTTATGAATCCTATGTCGGCGAACGTTCAAGCAAACAGTCAATACATACATATACATATATATATATATATATATATATATATATATATATATATATGCACAGCATTCTCACTTCTGGTCGTTGAATCATGCACATCATTCTCACTTCTGGTCGTTAAATACTCTATTTGACTGTTTGCTAGCAGGAAGACCCGACGTTGTCCGGGATTGAATGAGGATCAACGAATGTTCCATCCTCCCATACTTTATTGCCATCAAAATCGCTGAAATCAACCAGTTTTTTTCATCAAATCAATTGATTGCTTTCTCTAGTTAGTTCCCTCTCCTGCGGTATACCGGGAGAAGGCTTCATATACCTTCCCATGGTGACTTGTCTACAATACATTGTAGTCTACATTGCACTGTAGGAAAACTACTGTCGATTTTATGAAATTATCTATAAATAATGGTTTCACTTAAAAGTTTAAAATGCAAAAGTCAAGTATCATGGTTCAATTGTGCTCTAAATGGAAACAATCATTTATAACATGTCCCTATCATAAAGAACCTACTGTTGATTTCTGCTTGTGTAGTAATAAAACTTCCCAAATGCACTTGTGATGTTAGGTTGTATAAAAGTGTTAACTTTGTTCAAACTCGGACTTCCTTCTTTAATCGGATATTTTTCAAGTGTCTCTCTTCCCCACTTATCACTAGGGCTATGACAACAGCATATTCTTATCATTGTTTTGACTCTCGAGTATATATCCGAGGCAGTCAGACACAGTTAATCAACTGAGAATCACATTACTCTATATAAAAACATAAGATATCAACGGATACACACTCGAGAGTCAAAACAATGAAAAAATGTGCTGTTGTCATAGGCCTAGTTATTAGACACATTCCGATGCAAAACCTACGTAAGAATACTCCCAAACACATCAAGTACCTTCGTGTGAAATTTAAAAAATATCGGCTCAGCTATCTTAGAGTCTATCGTGGACAACGTTGGTCTCTCTGCTAATATGTATATACTAGCAGGTTGTCTGTATTTTAGGTCGTGAAATGAACTAGAATACATTTTAATTTAATTAGATTTCGTATTTATTACTATAGAACCAATTCTTTATTATTATATTGCGCCCACCATATAGTAGTGATTTAAAAAGTTAAAAAGACTTGGGTGCCGTAACCCAGAATCGAAACCAAAACATAGCTCTCCAGCATTATTCGCTACCATCTGAGCTAAGTCCATATGTATAAAATGCTTTATATAGAACTATGTTAAAGGCATATTTATGCATTTGTAAAAGTAATGTTCATTCGACTTATGCCAAGTTCCAATTTTTTTACAAATTTGACTCCTTATTAGCTATTTTTATAGGCTAAAAATCAAATCGAAATCCAAATCCCAAATCTGTAGACTAAAAACTGAGAGTGAACTTTTGTAGAGACCAATGCATACACACAAGACACACATGCATATATGTACACACATGTTCATGTGCTAGAACGTTTTCATCCTAAATGCTACGCAATCATGCACAATGTAGAAAATACGCATAAATAGAACTGAGCGTAATAGTTAAATGAAACCAATTATCCAATAAGAAACAATAAACATAAATAATTAATAATTAAGTTCGTTTTTTAAAGGAATATGCAAATTAGCTAACATCATTAAGTAGCTCACATAATAATTTTTTAATGGAAAAAGTATCAATATCATTATAACAAAAACCTGAACTGTATGTGTGTGTGTATATATATATATATATATATATATATATATATAAAACTACTTCATTTACTCACATAAAATTAATATACGAAAGTATAGATTTATGCGTAAACTTTAAGTATTTACTTCAAAAGTGCTCAATACGTAGGTATATATATATATATACTGGCAGGGAGAACCGATGTTGCCTGGGATTAAATGATGATCAACAAATATTTCACGGTTCCATATTTTATTATCATCGAAATCAGTGATATCACCCATTTTTCAATCAAACCAATTGATTACCCAGTCTAGTTGGGGACTCATCGCGATGCACCAGAAGAAAGCTTCACGTGATTTCCCGCAGTGACATAGTCCACAATACATTGTACTCTACGTTGCACTGTAGAGAACCTACTGTTGATTTTATAAAGTTATTTTTTCATATAATGGCTTAAATAAAAGTTTAAAATGCACAAGTGAGGTATCACGCTCCATTTGTGCTCTAAACAGAAACATTCATTTCGAATGCGTCCCTGTCATATCAAAGAGCCTACTGTTGATTTGATAGAGTTACTTCCCTTCGTGTTCCATACAAAAGAATGGGTCTTTATATAAATATTGAAACGGATACAAAATGTATTATTTAATTTTTATTGAATATAGACTGAATTATCTTCTTCAGTGTTGCAGACACACACACACATATATATATATATATATATATATATATATATATATATATATATATATATATATATATATATTATACACACATAGTTCTCCTTCCCGATATGAGTAGTATTCTAACACTGTTTCCTTTTCATTTTCGTATGGTCTATGATCGTTTTCTTTTTTTGCATTTTACCTTTTAATATCCTGAAGATATCCTCTGCAATAAGGACGAAACGTTGATCATTTCATAAATACATTCGATTTTTCTTTTTTCAAAACAACACACACACATATATATACATATATATATAGGAAATTTATTACTGTGAGTCCAGAATGAGTTTACAAATTGTTTCAGCTAGAGGAAAATCCTCAAAGATGAAAAATCCAACTAGCATCGTCAGAATTCATAGATGGACATAAAAAAAAAAGATAAAGTCCATCTATGAATTCTGACGATGCTAGTTGGATTTTTCCTCTTTGAGGATTTTCCTCTAGCTGAAACAATTTGTAAACTCATTCTGGACTCACAGTAATAAATTTCCTATATACTGCTCTGACTACACATTGAGCACTCTAGTCCGGTTTTTTCACCACTGGTAAATATATATATATATATATATATATATATATATATATAGACGGTACCTTCAATAAGTTTCCAGACTTTTTTGTATGGGCACTTTTATTGATAGTACCCACATGAAACTAGTTTCCTCTGAAGTAATCTCCCCTGGCTGCAATGCACTTGCTGTACCATTCAAACAACATCTGGAAGACCCCATGGAAATCCTCTTATGTGAGTGCGTCAATGACCCTCGTCAAAGCCTCTTTCATCTCCTCAATTATCTCACAACGACAGCTTCCTAGGTTTTCTTTGAGCTCAGCCAAAAGTCACAGAGAGCAAGGTCTAGTCTATAGGGAAGGTGGGAAACTGTCTTGATATCCATCTTCGTCAAATAGTAACAAGAATGGCGTTGTGGACTGGTGTATTGTCCTGGTGAAATATATAAGACCCAATTTGAAGAGTGCTGGCCTCTTTTAGAGAACTCTTTTCCTGAACGTCCTCACCATAGTATTCCTTGTTGACTGCCTTTCCAGTGGGAAGCTAGTGCAGGTAGATCATGGCCGTGCTGTCAAAAAAAGAAAGAAAGGGGGGGGGGGCTTTTTTGGATCTGAAATAGGCTGTATGCTTCCACTGGAAACTCTCTCTTGGTCTCTGCGTCATAGATCCAGCTTTCATCGCAGAGTATCAAGAACTGTGAGATCAAACTATGCACCTATTTTCTCTATAGACACACAACCGTCTTTATCCATAAAATTCTTTATTTGGCCAATATACTCTGGTGTTCTGACTTCCTTACTCCCCCCCACACTTCCCATCATCCCTCACAGACTCCCTACCTTCCTTGAATCTCTTATGCTACTCAAAAAACTGATACACAATTCATCTAAGATGGTCCAAAAGCAGTTTGAAGCATTCCATGTGCTTCTGTGGCATTTTCTTTTCAAAGTTTAAAACAGAATTTTATTGCATATCGTTCTTCTAAAGTGTCCTCACGATCAGACTACAATTTTGAAATTCACCAGCTGTGACAATCAGGCTTTAGTAGGTTGTATTCCAATTGCTGCTGTAGTTGTTCATCGGTCAGTCGTTTCATAAAATGTATAGCAATAGCATACTGAATTTTCAAGAGTCTACGACAATTTTAATGCTTGTACAAAGAAAAAAGTCTAGAAATTTACTGAAGGCACCTCATATCTCGTTGAGATCAAAAAGCGACCCTTTAATTCTAAGAAGTTCGATTATAGCAAATGTAGAAAATGTGTAAGGAAAGTCCTTTAAAATTACTGCGCCCTCTGTAGATGTATAAGGAAAATCCTTTAAAATTACTGCGCCCTCTGTAGATGTATAAGGAAAATCCTTTTAAAGTACTGCGCCCTCTGTAGATGTGTAATGTTGCAGCAATGTAAAGCAATTCAATAACCAGTAAACACCGGTTCTGCACGGAATCCAACTAGCAAGGTACCTAGACGGACGCGAACGGTTACTCAGAACGGTCCTAACAACGGTAAGATATGCTCGCACCCACACGGCACGAGAAGCAACAGCAACACAATTCCCGACCAAGTCAATCATCGCTCTCCCAACGTCTTTCAATCACCCGCTTTTATGGCCGTTGCAGGCCGGCTAAATTTGCATATTGCGAGAATTCATGTGACTTTGCGAGATATCATCCTTTACAAAAGACGGCGGCCGCCATCTTGATCTTTCTTTCTCTATTTTCGGTCGGCGACGCCGAGCCGGCCCCAAGGTAAGTCTTTCCTTTTCGTCCGTCTCTCTTACACACCCACACAAACACGTGGGCGCTTGTCTCCTGGATGCACATTACAGAAAAATCACCTGATGTCTTCAAGTCCAACATAAACAAATTCCTGATGAACCGCCCCCTTAAGTAAGACACTTTATCAAGTCTCCAATACTAATGATTACTACGATACTACTCCATTGATTACTGTACACGCAATAACCCTTATCCCCGAGTGGATTCCGGGCCTTGATAAGCGGTGACTACCCTGTAAAAAAAAAAATAAAAATAAACTCAAGTACTGTTTTTAATGTGAGTAAAATGAAAACAGTTTTTTTTTTCGCTTGAATTTAATTATAAAAGTTGTAGACAAGTCGGTAAAACCAAAATTTGTAGAGAACACTGAAATTTGATTTCGTTTCACAATAATTACAAAATATCTTCTTTTTTTGTGTGTATAAGCGTTATCACAGGTAGATCGATTGGTGTATATTTTAGTTGGTGTTGCGTAAACAAGTGCGTTGAGAACGATAGGAAATGTGACATCCGAAAGTTGAGCCAAGTACGAACATACAGAACATAATGTGAATGTTGTAGGAACATGTGATAAACATAGCATGTGTCTGAGAGAGAGAAAGAAAGAGAGAGAGAAAGAAAGAAAGAGAGAAAGAGAGAGAGAAAGAAAGAAAGAGAGAAAGAAAGAGAGAGAGAGAGAAAGAAAGAAAGAGAGAGAGAGAGAGATTTAATCAGTCTGGGATTGGAAGCTCGACGACACTAACACTATAAATAATGACAATAGAATATTCTTTTCATTCTTTTGACTCTCGGGTATATATCCGACACAGACACACTTTATGAACCGAGAACCACATCCGTCTATATAAAAACATAAGATATTAACGGATATATGCTCAAAAGTCAAAACAATAAAAATAATATGCCGCCGTCACAGCCCTAGCAATGACTTAAGAATCTCCTATAAACGCAGTGCGTTTAATGCCGTTTTTAAATCTGGAATCTAGAATTTTTCTTCCTAAGGCAAAATCGAAGGAACATGGCCCATTTGTGACGTAACGGATAAAGTACTAGGTTTATTTAGTTCTTAGAGATTGGAGATTGAAGGCGATACAAAGAATGCAACCGCACATTCCTTATGGCCGACTAATGCTGAGAAACACATTCTCCCGGTCTTTATAGTATGTGGAGAAGTTCATTATTATCCATAAGGTGGACACACTAAAACTATTTGTTTTCATTGTGTTTTAAATACAGGACTTTGGTGTTATATAACATCTTATCTCAACACCAGTATATATATTCAAACGGAAGCCAGCAATGGATGTTATGTAATCACCGGGCAACGCCGAGTATTAAGCATATATTCAATTATCAGTTTATCTGTTTAATTGTCTATCTAGCAGAGTAAACAATAGATTGAATCGTGGGAAACGATAGTTGAACGAGCATTGCAGATGCAAAAAGGGTAAAAAAATCATGCTGTGACATGAGTCAAACTGTGTGATCAATCAAGTTGCACCCGAAGTTATGCAAACAGGGGCTGGATCTGGCGTGTCAAGGATTCCGGTCTGAATAAACTGAGATAATTTTGGTGAGACGTCTAGACGCCGAAGAGACAAGATGGAACCACAAGCAGAGACTGTCATTCACTCTAGTCTGTTCTGACGAAACGCCTAGGAGTGAATAAAGAAACTATATATAAAAACAACCATTTGTTTTTATTGTAACAGAACCAGGACCACTGCATTTCACGTGTATTATAGTTCGGACGTGTTTAACGTTTATTTAAAATCGACCTTATAATATTTTACTCTCTCTCTCTTCTTTTTGGCTTCTTTAAGCTTAAGGCATTACTCTTTCATGTAGTACATAAAAACCCATACCTATGACTATTTTTTGTTTTGTAATAGTTCTAGCGTCACGTGCATTAAATACAGACGTAAAGAATATTTTAAACATTGTTAAAAAATGTATAAACTCTGTGAATTGTGCCTTTATTTTTTTTTTTTTAATAAAAATGTGTTTTTCTACATTTTTATGGAGTCTTCTAATTATTACAATAGTCTTTTAGTAAATTTTTATTCATTGAACCCTTGAGAATTAAGATATTTATTGTCAGGTGCGTTCCAAAGTTCCGTGAAGTGAGAAAATACTCAAATTTGGCAACCAATCAGAATAAAGAATTTTCTTAATCTCAGTTTTTGTCCTAAGTGAATTGGTCATTTGGTTTGGACCGTACCGTCCCTTATAGTTCAGGCTTTATAGCATAAAAAATTTTAATTGAAAAGATTTCAAACATGCACAGGTTAGTGTAAAAACCTTTATTTTTTCATGTATATATCATAAACATATATCAAGTATTTTTTTTTTTTAACTAATTGGACGGACACACACACACACATAAGAATTTTGGAGTAGAAATCTTTTGGACAGCGTTCATTTTTCCAGCAGCAGCAATAATCCACGTTGGTGACTTAGTGTAAAAAAATCGACAAGGCCAGCTTAGTTTTCGATACGGTTGATAAACAAATTTATTTTCTCAACATTTGAATATTTTAACTTGTGACGAAAAGAAAAGTTAAATATTTTAATTATATATTTTTGTCTTCGATAATTTATTTTTAACATTTAGACAAGCACTTATTTAAAATAAAAACATTTAACATCAACAAAGCTGAAAAGTACTGATTATCAAATGCTGCTGTTTGAAATTATCGGCAAATAAAACAACGTATTACTTTTGTTATAAAATTTGAAATGAATTAAGTACTTTTCACGTAAGTGTTGCGCATGCGCAGACGACGTGCGCTACCGTCATGTAAATTGATGACAAAATGTCTGTTCACAAAAGTGGTTTACAGCAATGAATTCCATTTTTTAATTTTTATTTTTAATTTTTATTTTTAATTATTTAGAAAACATTACAAGTGTGTGATTATAAAAAGAAAATGTATCTTGGCTATTGTATACCTTTTGAACGAAGTTTCTATCTTGATTTATTTTTGTACTTGAAAACTTCAACTTTATAATGTTCTAACATTTGAATGAAAAGTCAAGTGTTTTGTTCAAATTTCATGGTTATATATATATATATATATATATATATATATATATATATATATATATATATATATATATTGTAAATTTAGAAAATATATATGGCAATTATATATATGTGTGTTCAGTAATGTCCTATTTTAGCGTGGATTTTTTTTAATGTTCAATCAGAACAAAAAAATGAAATAGAAAGTTTATTTCCTAGTGAATTAAGTATCAGTAATGAAGTATCCCAGAAAAGCCCCCCCCCCCCAAAAAAAAGGCTGATATATTGCATACCGGCCCGAGAATGTGATCGGAAAACTGAGTTTACCAGTTCCAGTAGGAATGGTAGATATTGGCAGAAATCAGGATGTGCTTTATTATTTTCAATCTAAAATTTCTCAATAAATAAATCTTTTGTAGCATTGTACGAGTATGCTATTTACTATATTTAAATCCATTGATTATTGAAGATTTGAAGTGATATTTTGGCATGTACATGCGTGACGTCACGGGCGTTACACAAATTCAAAGTGTTCTTTCAAGAAAAAAAAAATAGTTCGATCTTTTTTTTTGCTATTACTTTGTTTGCAATAATATACTAGTTTATAACCAGAAAGGATTTTTTTTCCTTGGGGGTTTTATTGAAGAACTAGCGGGGGGTACCCGGCGTTGCCCGGGTGTTTGGAGGTGTGTGTGGTTTTGGGTAAATCAAAACTCCGGGGGTGGGGCTGGGGGGGGGGTAAAACAAAAAAAGTTTTGTTAGGTGAGTATGAGGATCGAACCCGAACCCTTGAGGCAAAGTTGGAAATTAAAGTGTGAAAAAAAAACGTGCGATCTTAACCACTGGGCCACCACGACATACAACAGAAACACGTTTGAATTTATTTATTTAAGTATTAAAAACAGAATTGACACGTGGCTGCAATAAAAGTTAACTCTGCTGCTTCTATTTGACCTGATTAATGAAGTCAAATAGAAGTAGCGGACTTAACATTTGTTTACCCAACTTCGGCTGGTTGTTTCCCCAATATGTTGGGGAGGGGGAAACCAGTTCCCCATTGTCCAGATTGAATAGCAACTGTCTGATATAAGGAGTTTGGCCCCACATTGATCAAAGCTGATTGCTTCTGGACGTTTCCCAACGAGATGCCGAGAACACACTGTTGGAATTTAGTTTCACTTTATTTATACTAAAAAGCAGGACAAACAGGCGACAGAGCGAAATAGCGCGAATCTCATAAAAGTCGACGTAAATAAACTAGAGGCGACTCGCATTCCCAAATCCTAGATATTATTATCTAGGGGCTATATAAATACTTGTAAGCGATCGTAACCCTCCAGGACCGTCGGCAAAAAAGCCCTTACGAGACATACACGAAATGGCCACACACATTTTGGCTTTTATATATATATAGATGAGAAAAAAAAAAGTCGATTAAGCGTCATTTGTGTTACACGAAAATAGGGCCAACTTTATGAAAATTTAATGTAAAAATGATTAACAACAGAAACCCGGGGTCTCAATTATTTTGCAATCTATATATGTCTCAATCATGAAAAATATAATTAAACATAATTCTATGTTATTTATTAGTAAAAAATGAATGTCTTAAAATTAGGCAATTCTTTCATTTTCTGCCTTCAATAAACAGCCGATGTTTATAGCCTTAGCATAGACAAGACAGAAAAGATCGGAATTGGAATTTTTTATTCTTTTTGTAGTTTAGGGTGTTGTCTTTCAGAAAAAAAAAACCATAAAAATGCGAGAAAACATGGGATTTAAAATCCTCTTATTTTGAACCACTTTCCATGGAATAAGGCACCAGCTCCACTAAGACGTTGGTGAATCTCTTAGAAGGTACCAGCAGAAAACAGGTAAGTCATTATGTATATGTTGTTAAGTGTTCTGACACACGCACCCACACTCAGAGACAGAGAGAGAACTTGAATGCCTACTAGACGCTATCCTTGAGTGTCTAAGGTCTTTCTGTACAAGGGTTTGTAAGAACAACCTGGCATGAGGATACTTTTTCCATAGAAGCAAACCCTGACCAAATATTCAAAATCACATAGTATTCACGGCCCAAATAAGATCTCCTCACTATGGTTAACTCACATTAGTTTTTACGAGGAATGGTGCATCTTCTTCAAGCGATGTTACCTCAAGTAATAGCACGAAGCTGGATACTCCACCAGACTAGATAAATTCTTGTCCTGGAATCCAGTAAGACCAAGAGACCAAAACAAAAGATATACTACAACGTATAAAAATGGTTAATTGGGGAGAGGAAGATTATGTTCTTAACTTGAGAAACAAAGAACTTTAATAAAACATGCGAATATCTATGTATCTCATAAAGATTTTAAGGGTTAGAACCAGGCAGGGAGCCTCTTGATTTCTGAGAACTTGGAAGAAAAATGAAACAAAAATAGAAAGTCACTGTTTTTGTGGATGTGTTCCTATCTTCATCGAAGGACTGACAATTGCACTTAAGGGAACAGTGAGGATACTAAAAAGAGCTTTCGGTTGGTTTCAATAAAAGCAGGGCAATATTGGAAGCTGGTTTGGCTGCCCCATACCCAGCATTACAATCTTCAAAGGAAGAAAGAGAGAAAACTTGAATACCTACTATACACTATCCTCGAATGTTTAATGTCTCTCTGTACAGGGGTTTGTCTGGACAACCAGAAATAAACCATAATAAAATATTCAAAATCACATAGAATTCACAGCCAAAATAAGATCCAAGTGATGCTACCTGAAGTAGCAACATGAAGCTAGGTATTCCACCAGACCAGATAAATTCCCATCCTGGAATCCAGTAAGATCAAGAGACCAAAATAAAAGATATACTACAACATATGAAATTGGTTAATTGGGAAGAAAATTATGTTCTCAATTTCTTTACTAACTCAGTGTTTGAGAGTTAAATAGCTTTAATGGAACATTCGAATATTTATGCATCTCATATAGTCTTTAAGTGTTAGACCCAGGAAGTGGGCCCCTTGATTTCTGAGAAATTAAACTGAAATAAAATAAAACAAAAAAGAAACAAGATGAACACAACTAATGTTAAGGCAGACACTTAGAGATCACCGAGTGTAAAAGAGAGTTAAACAAGACAGTTAAATAAATAAATAAAAGAATGAAATACACAAATAGATAATTAAAGACCATCTTCAATAATATACATCTCACCTGCCTGTTTAAATATACGTATGTATGTCCAAAACTATATATATACAATATTATAAATCTCACCTGTCTGTTTAAATGTATGTATGTATGTATGTCTAAAACTATATATATATATATATATATATACATATATATATATATATATATATATATATGCAATATTATAAATCTCACCTGCCTGTTTAAATATATGTATGTATGTCTAAAACTATATATATACAATATTATAAATCTCACCCGTCTTTTTAAATGTATGTATGCATGTATGTATGTCTAAACTTTTCGACAGAGGCGACGGATTTTCACGAGATCTGTATCGTTTTGAAGCTCGACCTTCAGACGACAAATATCGAAAAATCGACTAAAAATATCCTTCAACTGGGCACTTTTCTACAAGGAGGGGTCGTTTTTTCCGCCGATATTTTCGAAAGTCATCCCCTCTTTTCGATTGACTAGCCTTAATTTAAACCTTCACCATTTCTGGTTTGGCGATGGGCGCAACGGCAAAGATGTCACGTTTTTTTCTTTTTTCCCCCCACGTTCTTTTCCTCCTTGGCAGAATGGGTTCAAGCCTGCCTGCCTACTATCACTTTTTCTTTTTGCTCAACACACACCTTTAAATACCCGGGCAATGTCGGGCACCCAGGCTAGTTTTTTATATATAACAGGGTGAAGTCAACGCATAGAATCGAGCATTGAAGTAATAGTAAATGTTTGTAAAGAAAACTGTTCTTTCGCAGTGACTTTAATTATAACTTATAATTAAAGTTGAGAAGTAATAAATATCGAAAAGAAAAATCAATACAAATATATACGTCAGTTCGACTGCCACATGTGCATGACTCTTGCATAATTTATGTGCTAATGATGAAAAAACACTCCCGGTTTTTATATGGAGTGTAAGAGTTCATTATTATCCATAAGGTGAACACTCCAAACCACTCGGGTTCGTTATTATTAGTTCTTATCTTTGCTTTAAGTACAGGGCTTTGGTGTTAAATAACCTCTTATCCCAACACCAGTATATATTCCAACGGAAGCCAGCAATGGATGTTACAGGTCCACCCTCCTTTTGTCAGGGGATCAATAATATATAAAACCCAGATAATGTCTATCAAAACAATCACCAGACAATTTCTGAACTGAAAAGGATTATCATAGCCCAAATTATAGTTGCATCAAATTTATAAACATAAACCTCGTCCCTATTATTTGTGGCCTAGAATGCGTTGTTTTGCAAGAATGTTGTCACTCGCTTTGACATCATCTCTTGGGCTCTCCTAGACTTGTGACCGACTTTTTGTTTGCCATCCCTGACCACTAAAAGGTTCTGCACATGACACTTGGTCATGTTTTCTGGCCAAATTCATTGTTTAACCTCCTACCGGGGATCTCTTATACAACAGTAGGCAATCAAAGTTGGATTATTTGGTCTTATAAAACCAACTATGAAGATGAGGATAACAGTCCACTAATAAATAAATAAATATGCAAATGGCTCATCTCAAAAGAATTCCAATAAAATATAAAACCCAGATAATGTCTATCAAAACAATCTTGAACTGGAAAGGATTATCACAGCCCAAATTATAGTTGTGTCAAAGGAAGAGTATGTCAAATTTATTGAAAAATGTTCACCCTGTATCCAGGTATGATTTATACTTGAAACTTTGTGACAAGTCAGGCAAAGACTAAAGTTTATTTGCACTAAATATGATTGGATTTCAGAAAACATTGTGGACCGGTAGGTGTCAGGAACAAAGACACAACTTGATATGTAGTGGAAACGAAACATTTTTTTTTTGTTTTTTACATAGGCATCACCACTTATCAAGATCCAGGTGCCACTCGAGGATAAGGGTTAAAGAGTGTACAGTAGTCAATTGGACAATATCGTAATTGTCAGTAATAGAAATTCAGTAAATTTGTTAACTTAAGGGAAACGGCTTATCAAGAACTTGTTTACATTGGACTTGAAGACAATCAGATTGTAGTCAGATGGAAAGCAAGAAAAACGGAAGGCATTTCCACAGGCATGCACTTCTAATAAAGAAGCTTTGTTCATGGAATCTACGTATAGATTTAGGCACATATAAAGATTGGGGGGAATTATTGATAGTGTTTTCAACTAAACGAATGTTTCTTATGAAAGTTTGGCGAGGGGAGACCATAGATTGAAGCTCAGTCGAGCAATTGCCATGAAAATAACGATAAAGTAAAGACAAACTCGCTACATCTCTTCTGTGAGATAGAGGTTGCAGGGAAGAAAAAGGACATCTATGGGGCTATGAAGTCTATCTGGAAAAGAAAAATATATATGGAAAAGAAAAAAAAATACAACAAATATATACGTCAGTCCGACTGCCACGTGTACATGACTGTCTAATTTGTCTGCTTACGCTGAAAAACACATTCTCCCGGTTTTTATAGCAAGTGGAATAGTTCATTATTATTCGTAAGGTGGACACACCAAAACTATTTGTTTTCGTTATTATTAGTTATTCGCTATGCTTTAAGTTATTAGTTTAAGTTTATAGTCTTTGGTATTATATAACCTTTTATCTCAACACCAGTATATACAGTAGCGTCCAAAACTAAGGGACAAAATTTTTAAACCTAATATTTGTTAGAAATAACAACTGTGAAAAGCTGAAATTTTGACAATTGGTTGGTTGATTGTTTTTGTTTTATGGCATATTAACCCTTTTCAGGTTATTTAATGCCGAATCCAAAGATTTTGAAGAAAATTTTTTTAATAGAATATATTTGTTTTCAAGTACGTTTCTATTTAACCCATAGTTGGGACCCTAACAGGTACTACCACTCCAGGTCAGAGTGAACCTGGGAGCAATGCCAATTAAAGGGTGGCTCCGCACTCCGCAAGCTGGGGCCTCACGATTGGATATAGTTTAAGGTCATATCCAGGACCATTGAGAACTGGAAGTCGTTATCATCCATAATAACATACTAATTTTTTTTTTTATATCATCCGTAAAGTGAACATAACAAAACTATTTGTTTTCGTTATTAATTATTCGCTATGCTTTAAGTACAGGGTTTTGGTGCTATATAACCTCTTATCCCAACACCATTATATATTCAAACGGAAGTAAGCAATGGATGCTATGTAATCACCGGGCAACGTCGGCTATGCTATGCTTTAAGTACAGGGCTTTGGTGCTATATAACCTCTTATCCCAACACCATTATATATTCAAACGGAAGTAAGCAATGGATGCTATGTAATCACCGGGCAACGTCGGCTATGCTATGCTTTAAGTACAGGGCTTTGGTGCTATATAACCTCTTATCCCAACACCATTATATATTCAAACGGAAGTAAGCAATGGATGCTATGTAATCACCGGGCAACGTCGGCTATGCTATGCTTTAAGTACAGGGCTTTGGTGCTATATAACCTCTTATCCCAACACCATTATATATTCAAACGGAAGTAAGCAATGGATGCTATGTAATCACCGGGCAACGTCGGCTATGCTATGCTTTAAGTACAGGGCTTTGGTGCTATATAACCTCTTATCCCAACACCATTATATATTCAAACGGAAGTAAGCAATGGATGCTATGTAATCACCGGGCAACGTCGGCTATGCTATGCTTTAAGTACAGGGCTTTGGTGCTATATAACCTCTTATCCCAACACCATTATATATTCAAACGGAAGTAAGCAATGGATGCTATGTAATCACCGGGCAACGTCGGCTATAATGCATTTATTCAGGCAAGCCAGCAATAGTGAAGTCAACGCATAGAATCGAGCATTGAAGTATCAGTAAATGTTTGAAAAGAAAACTATTCTTTCGCAGTGACTTAAATTATAAAAGTGTAATTATAACAGTTAAAGGTAAGTTGGGAAGTAATGCAAAAAATATAGGCCGCCATTTTTTTTTTTTTTCATGTCGAGAACACATGTGCATATGTGTGATAATAGGAAAAAAAAATGTTATGGAAAAATATGGTTGTAAAAATATCCACTCGATCGAGTTTCTTCGTGACATTTCAATTTTTCAAATAACCATTGTTGCAGACGATGCATTCTTAATGTTATTTGTCTTCTACATAAAGAAAGCAACATCTAATCGAAACCAGGAATATTTTTATGCAAGTCAAAGAGCTTCTTTTCAAAATTCACGGTAGAAGTCGTAAGTAATTTACAATTGTATTTTTGTGTTTTTACATAATTTTACATAATTGTGAAGAACTAAAGGAATTAAATATACCTTGCAAATTACTTAAGACTTCTAACCGACCATGGCTGACGGAACAAGAACATGCTAACCCTGTGGATAAAATAAATGGTTCCGTTCAGAGTTAAATAAGATACACTTGAACAAAGTCGGAGGTTACAATGACTAAAACATTAACAAATACCACCAATAGTAATTCGAAAAATCCAAATAATACGAACTAGCGGGACCTGTGGAAATTCCACAAGGGACTCATTCTTATATAATATATTGATGTTGGCATTCTGTAGATGTTCAGTGTAATTGGAGACGTTCTGATATTATTGTAGCTCTTTTGTTAAAACTGCAAAAGTATTTATCTAAGCTAGCAGGGACACCCCGTCATAGCCCGGTCATAAAGTATGCTTAAATATAAGATTTTAATTCTTGCAGATTTCGTATATATTATTATAGAGTTAATGTTCTATCGATTTTTATATATTATAAAGTTGCGATTTCAAAAATAAGAAAATACATATCATATGACTTGAGTGCATCAGCTGGAATCGAAACCGAAACCAAAACTTATAAAAAAAGATATATGTATATATTCTTCTTTTTGGCTGTACTTCACAAACAAAGATTCTATGAAGGGGGTTGTTCACGTCGACTGCAGGCATGCTTGTGGCTGACGAGCCCAATGTGAGACAAGCAGGTTTGGCCGCAGCAGCTGCAGTCAAAAGTCATATCAGGTGTGGCTGCTGAGGCTTCCGAATCTTCATATATATAATTATTTCTACAGCCCAAAGAACACCGCAGCCCACAAGAGCCATGCCAGCCAATGAACCAGAAGTCTAAGACTAGAGTTTCGCCCTCATTTTGGGCTCATCAGTCAGACATATCCACATCCAGGATTGGAAACCCGAGCCTCCTTATATATAATTATATATAATCTTTCACATTCTGAAAAATGATATATATACTAGCAAAAGTACCCATCGTTAACTGGGTTAAAAAACAGCCTACAGAAAATGGACTCTGATTTATGAAAGTATGATAGGTTATGAAAAGGAAGGGTTGTAAAGAGATAGTTTCGAATTTGGGGATATCAAAACCAAAGCAAAATATGATGAAAGTAAAAATAAAATAGATAAACACCATAATTTATTATACCATACCTGTTCACACTGAAACACTGACCACAATATTCTGTGGATCTATATTAAAAAAACATGTTAAACTTTGTGACATATTTCCATTCTATGGAGGTCAGGCACAAACGAACACCCCATAATTTTATTATACCATATTTCCTCAAACTGAAATATAGTTATATAATTATACTTATGCAGATAGATATGAAAAGTCTTAATTAAAGTTTGTGCCTATTTCCATTCTATGGAGGCCAGGCGCGAATGCAGACCCCACAATTTTATTATACCACTCCTCTTTAAGTTAAAACATACTCATCAAAGTATTATTATGTATATCTATATCAAAAACACTTGTAAACAATTTTTTAAAATTTTCTATTTCCATACTTTGTGGACCAGGCACGTATGCAGACCTGACAATTTTAATGAATCATCATTATGCCAGATCAAACATACCCATTCCTGTGTCTCGATACATCTTCTATCATTATATGTGATCAGTTTTCTATAATATTCAACTATATAGGAACCTATTCGTGACCAGACACACACGTTCAGCTTTATATATATATATATATATATAACCTGAGTTCCTTCAGCTATAATATAAACTGAAACTTATGAAGAATTCTTCATAAAATTATTTATAAAAAGCATAAATTATTAGAGTGTCATCAGCTATAATCGATATCAAAGCTTATGAAGAATGCTTGATAAAAACTTTGATGACAAGAAATAGAAGTTCATAACAATTTAACGACAGTCACTCGGATGTAAGCGTGACACACATAGAAATAACACACACACTATCCTCTTAATATATAGATAATCAATCCTCATCTCAAAGATTCAGAAACATAGTCTCTTCTTTAACTTATACAGAATTAGAGACAATTACCCCAATGCAATGTTTTTATAATATCGTGTCCGACAACATTTTTTTTTTATTGAACCTCAAACAAAACACAGTGCCACTTGGATGTAAGGGGCTACTATTTGGGACAAAATATGCAGAGATTTATGTAGGGAGTTGAGCAGAAAGATGTTTGTTTACATTACACTTGAATTTCTGTCCCAGTACAATACGGGAAGCAGTGACCTGGGAGGGGATTCCAAAGTCTAGCAGTTCAAGGGAAAAAACTATTGGAGGAGAAGGTTGTCCGATATGTAGGTATCTCTATAGGGTAGGGGTGGTACCAAAGCCAACAAAGTCTATGCCAGTGTTGAGAGGGCTTCTTCCCTATTAACTGAGGTACCTCTCTAGTCCTGTGTAGTTGTAGGCGGTCCACTCTTCCATGCTTTCTCTTCTCCCTTTCAGAAAGGGTTAGTTATAAACTGAATAGTTTAGTAATATGTATTATTCTATGTAGGATTATAACCTTTTATTTTAGTTAAAAACACATATACACAGAAAAGCACACACACAGAAAAACACGCACACAGAAAAAACATGCAGACAGAAAAAACATGCAGACAGAAAAAACATGCACACCGAAAAACATATACACAGAAAAAACACGCACATAGAAAAAACACGCACACAGAAAAAACATGCACACAGAAAAACATATACACAGAAAGACACATACACAGAAAAAACATGCACACAGAAAAACACGCACACAGAAAAAACACACAGAAAAAAAAATGCACACAGAAAAACACGCACATAGAAAAAACACGCACACAGAAAAAACACAGATAAACACGCACACAGAAAAACATGCACACAGAAAAACATGCACACAGAAAAAACACGCACACAGAAAAAACACGCACACAGAAAAAACATGCACACAGAAAAACATATACACAGAAAAAACACACAGAAAAGCACACACACACAGAAAAACATATACACAGGAAAACACATACGCAGAAAACACACACAGAAAAAACATGCACACAGAAAAACACGCACACAGAAAAAACACGCACACAGAAAAAACACGCACACAGAAAAAACATGCACACAGAAAAACATATACACAGAAAAAACACACAGAAAAGCACACACACACAGAAAAACATATACACAGGAAAACACATACTCAGAAAACACACACAGAAAAACACATACACAGAAAAAACATGCACACAGAAAAACATATACAAAGAAAAACATATACACAGAAAAACACATACAGAAAAGCACACACACAGAAAAACACATACACAGAAAAAAATGCACACAGAAAAAACACAGAAAAACACGCACACAGAAAAAACACAGAAAAACACGCACACAGAAAAAACACACAGAAAAACATGCACACAGAAAAACACGCACACAGAAAAAACATGCACACAGAAAAACACGCACACAGAAAAAACACACAGAAAAACATATACACAGGAAAACACATACACAGAAAAACATATACACAGAAAAACACATACACAGAAAAAACACACAGAAAAACATATACACAGAAAAACACATACACAGAAAAACATATACACAGGAAAACACATACACAGAAAACACACACAGAAAAACACATATACAGAAAAAACATGCACACAGAAAAACATATACACAGAAAAACATATACACAGAAAAACATATACACAGAAAAACATATACACAGAAAAAACACACAGAAAAGCACACACACACAGAAAAACATATACACAGGAAAACACATACACAGAAAACACACACAGAAAAACACATACACAGAAAAAACATGCACACAGAAAAACATATACACAGAAAAACACATACAGAAAAGCACACACACAGAAAAACATCTCCAAAATATTTATTAATCAATTAAAATCACAAACAACACTCCAAAATGATATCTAAAGAAAGCTATTAAATGTTTTGGTATTTTGAGAAAGTATTCATGAGTTTTCAGAAAGTAAATGTCGTACAAATAATCCCATCAGGTTTGTTAAGAAAAAAAAGTATTTCAGAGATAAAAGCTTTTGCTAAATGTGTTAATTTAATGTCAATAATGACAATTTAAAACACAAACGCATTTTAACTTATTCTTCAAGGAAAACATTGTCCGGATCAATAATTTGATTCATGGTTCAGAATTTTTCATGATTCATCAATATGCTGCTGTATGTGTGTATATATCATTTTATAGATTTTTTTTTTCCTATTAAAATTTCGGTGCTTGTTGAGCTAGAGTCGACGAACCGTTTTTTCTTAAATATATAGTTTTAAGCAAAAACAATATTACGTACTTAATTGTCATGTCGATATTTTTCTAAACGTCAAGATACACTTGTGGACAATTATCTATCGATTTTAGCTTTACTTGTATTTTAAAATCAATAAATATTTATTATTTTATCATTATTACCAGCAATGGAAAATTTTGGTTGCAACACAATCAAATAAACAAAAGACAATTAAAAGAATCGTTTTGGCATCGGAAAATAGGTATTATTGATACCGATTCACCCAAATGTTCCGATCTTTCCGATTCATCATCCGAATACTACTAAAAACACAATAGCAGTTGTTCTCCAAAATTTCTGTCTAGCTATTATAGTCCTTCAAGTTTATTGACATAAAACTAAAATTTAATTCTGCACTTTTTCGCCTCCTTTCAGTATAGCGAGACGATGGACTGCACAATGCTCTACCTTAAATCTTCCTGAACTGCTTGAGTTCAGTGACAAGAAGTCGAGGATGACTGCAAATAATGTTGGGATAAGCCAAAAAATTGATATTTTATTATTCTTATTCACCCAAAATAAAGCGTACTGCTATTTGAAACATAAGGGGCTATTATTTGTGGACTATGAGAGAAGATGAGCGAGATGTTTATTCACATCACCTTTAAACTTCTACAGATTAGTACAGTCAAAGCAGCAGGAAACAGCGGCAGAATTGTGAAGGGTAGCAGTCCAAGAAAAGAGACTATTAGAGTAGAAGGCTATGATAGAAGATTAGCTCTTGCATAAGAGATCCCCAATAGGAGTTCAAACAATAAATTTGGTCAGAAAACGTGACCTAGGGTCACGTGCGAAATCTTTGTGAAGTCAAGGACGGAAAACAAAAAGTCAGTCACGAGCCTGGGAGAGGATGTCAAAGCAAGTGACCACATTCTTGCAAAACAATGTCACTGGAATTTCAGAAATCGTCATTCTAGGCCACATAAAAGGGACATACAGCGAGAGACAAGAGAGAACAACAGCACAAGTGGGGAACAACACAGTCTTCTACACACTACCCACTAACTCTGTCACGTGGAAATCAGATTTGTCAATCTGTCATTAAAAACTTAAGGTATTTCTAAATTTAATTGTTATTTTTAAATTAAATATACTTAAACGAAATTGACGACTTTGCCATCATTTCTTCATCACAAGAATGAAATGTAACAGCAAGATGTTTATTCACATTACATTTAAACGTCTACGGGTTAGTACAGTCAAGGAAGCAGGAAACAATGAGGGACTTCCAAAGTGTAGCAATCCGAGGGAAGAAACTATTAGAGTAGACGGCTTTCCAGCACTTAGGGACCTCAACGGTGAATGGGATGGGATTTTGTTGCTTGTTTGGTTATTTAGGAGTACGTTCATCGAGGGGGCACAAGCGCTAGGAGTTTATCAGAGCACATTTCATTCATGTACTTGTAAAATAGGCACAGAGATGCAATATTGCAATGATGAAAGGTTGGAGCTTGGCCAATAGTAAAGGACCTATTAGATTTGAAACTTTTCATTGAACAAAGACTTGTGTTATTTTTTGCACAATCAAGGCTTGAGAGTCTAGTCTACTCTTTGATCTATAGTCGGGGAGAGGATATACAGATTAATACTTTTCTGAAGGATATTAGTGAAAGTGATGTTGTACAGACCAGACAGAACTCGAACCCAAAATACCACGTCCACACTTTGCACCTAAAACGGCTGAGCAGGACACACCACTTTCTTAAATACACAGACATGAGAGAAATGAATACACACTAACATAAATATTTTCCTAAGATTAACATATGCTCATTTATATTTACAGATAATGATATAGTATCTCAGAAAAATTGCATCTAACAAAGGAGCATCAGACCTATCAGAATTTCTGCGAGGATGAATCATGGGTAAACATGAAGATGGTCTTACTCAATAGCAGGAAATCTTTGAATACCCCTTTCTACTGTTAATAGAATTATCATACAATTTACAAGCGAGGACAAAAACTGCACAAACCATCATCCAGGTCGCCACGGGCCCTCTGAAAGAACCTTGCATCTTGTGAAAAGAAATACTTAACACGATCTTGGTGCAAAGCCTCTGATATTGCAACACAAGCTGGTGTCAGTCCCAGAACAGCTGTCAGGTATCTTCACAAGCTAGGCTACTATGGTAGAGCTGCAAGAAGGAAACCTCTTCTTCATGCCAATATCAAGTGCAGAAAAGATTGGGCTTGTGAGATGATTGAGAGACCTATGACCTTTTGGACCGATATCATTTTCTCTGATGAGTCACGATTTTCATTATTTGCCGACAAAAGTATGGGTATGAAGGCTCCTTTAGCAAGAGTTTGACTTAAAAAGACTCAAGCCAATGCTGAAACGTGGGTGGGAGGTCTCGGTTATGGTATGGGATGTAAAATATCTTTCAATATTACATGCAGGACTCGTATCAACATTCTTAAATCGTAAAATTTATGGAAAACAGAGCTCCTTGTCACTCTGCTAGCGCAACACAACATTGGTTGAGCCAAAAATGGGATCAATAAACTTCCATGGCCAAGTTAGTCCCTAGATATGAATTCAATTGAAAACCTTTTTGACATATTAGATCAGAACCTTCCTAAAAAGAAAAGGGAGCCATCTTCTAAGCCTGAACTGAGCATTGTTGCGTCAGACATGGCAAGAAATTCCTCAAGATGATATTCCTCACCTGATCAATGCTATTCCTGGAAGAGTCGTGGAATTAAAAACAGCAAACGGAATGTCAACCAAGTATTAGTTATTAAATTTGTGACTATTTTTTATTTTGTTCTTTAAATTATATATTTATTGAAATAAACTATTTCTATGGGTGTTTATTCTTTTCAAACATGTCTGTGTATATATACATATAAATTGTCGCCCTAGAAAAAGCAATATGATTCCATTTCCATTTGATGAACACCGGTTTTCTTTTTTTGTTGCAGACCATCTACTAGTAAGCCAGTTATGTACAAATTCCAAAAGCAATATGAGCCTTCTATTATGTCTGAAAGTGACACAATGTTCCACAAGTGAGATCGGAGATGTGCCACTGTACGACATGCTCTCTACTGATCCAAGTTATGACCACAAGACTATTGCCAGAACCTCAGCATGCTGAATGAATAACAGGAACGTGCTCAGAGTAACGAAAACAAAGATTCCAGCCACAGTTATGGTCTTTGGTGTGGTTTCAAGTGAGGGCCACATCATGTCACTTCACATTGAAAGTCAACACCAAAGTGTACCTGGATGTGCTGAAGAGTGTGGTGATCCCCTGGTACAATCAGGTGGCCACTGACAGACCCTGAGTGTGGCAGCAAGACTCGGCGCCGGCCCACAAGTCCAAAGACACCCAAACTTGGCTCCAGAAGGAGTGCTATGACTTTGTATCTTTCTCTCATAGCTACCCCTTCCTCTTCTAATCTGAACCCACTGGACTACTTCGTTTGGTCATATGTCAAGAACCTCACCAACATGACCTCCCACAATACCAAAAACAACCTGATCACTGCCATCTGTCTAGTATTCGTCGAGCTCCCATCAGCACTTGTGGAAAATGCATGTTCTCAGCTCCGAACCTGTATCGAGACGGTGATTGAGGCTGAAGGAAGCTACATTGAATAAATATCAGCTCTACTACATAATCAAGTTACCTGAATTGATATTTTTAATAAAAGTTTTCAAATAAAGTTGTAGTGTTGTTTTCTTAAGGATGACACTTTTATGGTACCACCATATATATATATATATATATATATATATATATATATATATATATGATGATAAGTTATGTTGTATAGGTCTATTGTTTAATTTATTGAATTGTTGACTCTTTAGAAATAGTTTGATTTTCATTATTATAACTGTTAGCCTTATACCCCAAAGGCTTAATTATAACTCGATAGGAGCCATTTTTTAAAGTCAACCCGAAGTGCAACTTCAAAGCTTGTGTTGAATAAAATTGAATGGTTAAAAATAAAATATCTAAACACACACATACAACAGTATTCAACGCTCCGCATACGCACATCATACATCTCTTTAGATCTTTTCGACGTTAAAGAGTCATGAAATAAACGAAACAAGCGAGCAAAAGAAAATGTTTTTAATGTATTTGTCAGCCATTGTAAAGCAAACAACTTTGTAGGACACGAGGACAGACATCACAGAATGTAATAATAAAAAAGGACGGAGATGGGGAGAACCATAGAAGGGGAGGAAGAGAAGTGACACGAACATTCTACTATGGTTTAAAAGACACTTGCAAGAACGCGTCTGACTTATTATGGCTGTCATCGTAATATTAATGGCATCGCCTGCTGGGAAGCTTCATTGAAAAGTCCAAGAGTTGCCATAAAAGAGGATGATAGGTACTACCGATGTGAAACAAATAATGTCAAAGATATACACACGAAAAGAAGAAACAGCAGGAGGAATTTATGAGTAATATCTGGCATTAACACTACACATGTGTGCGTGTGTATCTAATATATAAAGTAAAGTTAGAATATAGAAAAGATTTACAAGGCTATCACAATGCGAGGAATGGAATGTAGTTGGTATTAAATTATTATTATTCCATCTAGCATGCTTTGGATAGATCTGTACCATCCACTATTTGACAAAGGGGCTTCCCCGACATATATCATGGAACATTGTCATACACACAGTAGACCTCTTCAAGTAAGCTATATCGATAGATAACACAATTGAATGTATGTTGAATAGTCAGGGTACATATTAGAAGCACAATAACGGGAACTCAGAACAAAGATGATAATGTCATTTATATTCTGAGAGAGACATTCATAACAGAGCTGAGAGAGATGCGAATTCATTATTGAAGGAATGTGTAATATAGTTCCTTTACATCAGAGGGGAAGAATCATTACTGATAGAGGAGGGGATACATTATTTGGAAGGGGGGTTATACAATGTTCGTTTAAGAGATGATGGACAAAACACATTTACCTGTCAGGTGGTGGAATGAGGATACGAAGACAAACAGTTACAAAATAGAGATGGTGATTTCTTTATTCTTCAGTCGGCTGATTGATGATATCAGGGATTCAAGCCTTTTCAACTACCCTTCCACCCTTCGCCTCTAAGGGCATCAGCTTCACTAGAGTCGCTTTATGATTCTTGTCTCTAATTGACTATCACTGTGACTGTGATCTCCTCCTCTTTCTAACTTCGAACCCTATCTCAATTTATTGAGAATCTCCTTATGACGGCAGAGAGGTTTTATTCCACGTGAATAAATTTCACATGGATTTTACATATCTCTGTCCAAACACTTTTGGCAAACAAAGAATTCTCAGTTTTAATTGTTCAATATCTAAACTATTTTTTATTATTATTTATATACTCGCATTATCCATCTTTTAACTGACACATTTAAGATCCAATTATTTCTAAAAGAATTAACAATCGACTGCATTCCTCGGATTTTAATAATCCATTGTCTTTTAACACTTGCATACAGGGTTCGATTCTAGCCTTTTCCTAATATCCTTTTCACTTATCTAGTCTGCCTTCTTACTTAAATGAGAAGGGGACATCCCTTCTAACGTAACATAATTTATGATTTACAAATTGTCACTTGTTTCCGTTTTTCTTCCTCCACTAAATTCCATTTCCCACACTGTGATAGCCTTCTAAATCTCTTCTATATACCTAGTCCGCACAATGTTTCAAGCAAACTACATCTCGTTTTAAAAGAATATTTTTCCTATTTCAATTGATCATTATTTTCGGTTTAAAAATGAAGTTAGATACAAAAAATGTTACTAGGAAAAATAATTGCTCCACATCAAATTTTAACGTATATTAAGTATTAACAATTTAAATTTTAACTTATATTAAGTATTAACAATTTAAATTTGAACTTATATTAAGTATTACCAATTTAAATTTGAACTTATATTAAGTATTACCAATTTAAATTTGAACTTATATTAAGTATTACCAATTAAAATTTTAACTTATATTAAGTACTACCAATTTAAATTTAACCTTATATTAAGTATTACCAATTTAAATTTTAACTTATATTAAGTATTACCAATTAAAATTTTAACTTATATTAAGTACTACCAATTTAAATTTAACCTTATATTAAGTATTACCAATTTAAATTTTAACTTATATTAAGTACTACCAATTTAATTTTAACCTTATATTAAGTATTAACAATTTAAATTTTAACTTATATTAAGTATTACCAATGTAAATTTTAACTTATATTAAGTATTACCAATTTAAATTTTAACTTATATTAAGTACTACCAATTTAAATTTTAACTTATATTAAGTATTAAGTATTACCAATTTAAATTTTAACTTATATTAAGTATTACCAATTTAAGTTTTAACTTATATTAAATATTACCAATTTAAATTTTAACTTATATTAAGTACTACCAATTTAAATTTTAACTTATATTAAGTACTACCAATTTAAATTTTAACTTATATTAAGTATTACCAATTTAAATTTTAACTTATATTAAGTACTACCAATTTAAATTTAACCTTATATTAAGTATTTCCAATTTAAAATTTAACTTATATTAAGTATTAACAATTTAAATTTTAACTTATATTAAGTATTTACAATTTAAATTTTAACTTATATTAAGTATTTACAATTTAAATTTTAACTTATATTAAGTATTACTAATTCAAAATTTAACTTATATTAAGTATTACTAATTCAAAATTTAACTTATATTAAGTATTAACAATTTAATTTTAACCTTATATTAAGTATTACCAATTTAAATTTGAACTTATATTAAGTATTACCAATGTAAATTTGAACTTATATTAAGTATTACCAATTTACATTTAACTTATATTAAGTATTACACATTTAAATTTAACTTATATTAAGTATTACACATTTAAATTTAACTTATATTACGTATTATCAATTTAAATTTTAACTTATATTAAGTATTACCAATTTAAATTTTAACTTATATTAAGTATTACCAATTTAAATTTTAACTTATATTAAGTATTACCAATTTAAATTTTAACTTATATTAAGTATTACCAATTCAAAATTTAACTTATATTAAGTATTACCAATTTAAATTTTAACTTATATTAAGTATAAACGATTTAAATTTTTACTTATATTAAGTATTACCAATTTAAATTTTAACTTATATTAAGTATTACAAATTCAAAATTTAACTTATATTAAGTATTACCAATTTAAATTTTAACTTATATTAAGTATTACCAATTTAAATTTTAACTTATATTAAGTATTACCAATTTAAATTTTAACTTATATTAAGTATTACCAATTCAAATTTTAACTTATATTAAGTATTACCAATTAAAATTTTAACTTATATTAAGTATTACCAATTCAAAATTTAACTTATATTAAGTATTACCAATTTAAATTTTAACTTATATTAAGTATTAACAATTTAAATTTTAATTTTATTAAGTATTACCAATTCAAAATTTAACTTATATTAAATATTACCAATTCAAAATTTAACTTATATTAAGTATTACCAATTAAAAATTTAACTTATATTAAGTATTACCAATTACAATTTTAACTTATATTAAGTATTACCAATTCAAAATTTAACTTATATTAAGTATTACCAATTTAAATTTTAACTCATATTAAGTATTAACAATTTAAATTTTAATTTTATTAAGTATTACCAATTCAAAATTTAACTTATATTAAATATTACCAATTCAAAATTTAACTTATATTAAATATTACCAATTCAAAATTTAACTTATATTAAGTATTACCAATTTAAATTTTAACTTATATTAAGTATTACCAATTCAAAATTTAACTTATATTAAGTATTACCAATTCAAAATTTAACTTATATTAAGTATTACCAATTTAAATTTTAACTTTTATTAAGTACTACCAATTTAAATTTTAACTTATATTAAGTATTACTAATTCAAAATTTAACTTATATTAAATATTACCAATTTAAATTTTACCAATTCAAAATTTAACTTATATTAAGTATTTACAATTTAAATTTTAACTTATATTAAGTATTACCAATTTAAATTTTAACTTATATTAAGTATTTACAATTTAAATTTTAACTTATATTAAGTATTACCAATTCAAAATTTAACTTATATTAAATATTACCAATTTAAATTTTACCAATTCAAAATTTAACTTATATTAAGTATTAACAATTTAAATTTGAACTTATATTAAGTATTAACAATTTAAATTTTAACTTATATTAAGTATTACCAATTTAAATTTTAACTTATATTAAGTATTACCAATTCAAAATTTAACTTATATTAAGTATTAACAATTTAAATTTTAACTTATATTAAGTATAAACGATTTAAATTTTAACTTATATTAAGTATTACCAATTTAAATTTTAACTTATATTAAGTATTACCAATTCAAAATTTAACTTATATTAAGTATTACCAATTTAAATTTTAACTTATATTAAGTATTACCAATTTAAATTTTAACTTATATTAAGTATTACCAATTTAAATTTTAACTTATATTAAGTATTACCAATTCAAATTTTAACTTATATTAAGTATTACCAATTTAAATTTTAACTTATATTAAATATTACCAATTTAAATTTTAACTTATATTAAGTATTACCAATTTAAATTTTAACTTATATTAAGTATTACCAATTCAAAATTTAACTTATATTAAGTATTACCAATTTAAATTTTAACTTTTATTAAGTACTACCAATTTAAATTTTAACTTATATTAAGTATTACTAATTCAAAATTTAACTTATATTAAATATTACCAATTTAAATTTTACCAATTCAAAATTTAACTTATATTAAGTATTAACAATTTAAATTTTAACTTGTATTAAGTATTACCAATTTAAATTTTAACTTATATTAAGTATTTACAATTTAAAATTTAACTTATATTAAGTATTACCAATTCAAAATTTAACTTATATTAAATATTACCAATTTAAATTTTAACTTATATTAAGTATTACCAATTCAAAATTTAACTTATATTAAGTATTAACAATTTAAATTTTAACTTATATTAAGTATTACCAATTTAAATTTTAACTTATATTAAATATTACCAATTTAAATTTTAACTTATATTAAATATTACCAATTTAAATTTTAACTTATATTAAGTATTACCAATTTAAATTTTAACTTATATTAAGTATTACCAATTCAAAATTTAACTTATATTAAGTATTACCAATTCAAAATTTAACTTATATTAAGTATTACCAATTTAAATTTTAACTTTTATTAAGTACTACCAATTTAAATTTTAACTTATATTAAGTATTACTAATTCAAAATTTAACTTATATTAAATATTACCAATTTAAATTTTACCAATTCAAAATTTAACTTATATTAAGTATTAACAATTTAAATTTTAACTTATATTAAGTATTACCAATTTAAATTTTAACTTATATTAAGTATTTACAATTTAAATTTTAACTTATATTAAGTATTACCAATTCAAAATTTAACTTATATTAAATATTACCAATTTAAATTTTACCAATTCAAAATTTAACTTAAATTAAGTATTAACAATTTAAATTTTAACTTATATTAAGTATTACCAATTTAAATTTTAACTTATATTAAGTATTACCAATTTAAATTTTAACTTATATTAAGTATTACCAATTTAAATTTTAACTCATATTAAGTATTAACAATTTAAATTTTAACTTATATTAAGTATTAACAATTTAAATTTTAACTTATATTAAGTATTACCAATTTAAATTTTAACTTATATTAAATATTACCAATTTAAATTTTAACTTATATTAAGTATTACCAATTTAAATTTTAACTTATATTAAGTATTACCAATTCAAAATTTAACTTTTATTAAGTATTACCAATTTAAATTTTAACTTATATTAAGTATTACCAATTCAAAATTTAACTTATATTAAGTATTAACAATTTAAAAGGATCTGGGCATCTGCATGAGCGTCAATAATGAGAACTGGCAATAATCTAAACTATTGAATTTATAGTTATGAAATATGTATTTTAAGCAACAGATCAAACATTTTTTTTTTCAATTCTTACCAAAAGCCAAATCAAATTTGTTTCACAGATCCAAATACCCCATACATCAATTTTCAACTCTGTAGATAAAAAATTGACAGCACTTTGGTTTAGACCATTCCAGAGACAGACAAGGTCACAATATATATATAATGAGTGGGGGAAATTATTAATTGTTGTTTCAGATAGATGAGTGCTTTTGCGAAAGTTTGGCGAGGGGGGAGGGCATAGATTGGAGCTCAGACGAGCACTTGCCATGAAAATAATGATAAAGAATAGACAGGCTGGCAACATCTCTTCTGTGGGAAAGAGGTTGCAGGGAAGAGAAAAGGGCACCCCCCACTAAGCTATGAAGTCTATTTTGAACTCTATCAAGTCAATATAAGGTTTTATAAGTACTCCACCTTTGGACGTACCTGGCTCTTATATAGCTAAGACGAGAGCCATTCATTTCAATTGATGCAAGAATGGGATCAGAGCATTGATGATGTAAAGATAGAAAGATTAGTTTTAGATGTATACAACCACCTCTATGTAACCAGCCACCTCTTTCCCCATTGTACCATGACCACACATTTTGGCACAACTGCTAATCTCAGTCAGTGCAATGGCTGTCAGCAGACAGTAGACTTCAGGTTTTACACCAGAGTTTTCCTTCTCCTAAATGCATTTTTTAATGAACACTGAGGATGCATCTCTCCTAGTGGATTTAAATGTGTCACCAGATACCTAACATTCCCAAATGGTCACCCATCAGGCGCATTGTTGCTTAACTTTGGTGATCTTGCAAGAACCAATGTGTCAACGTAATTATATATATATATATATATATATATATATATTTATATATATGGTTGTATCTATTGGCTTCCAAGATGTAAATCCAATAATGAAACTCGTGTTATTATTAAAGAGTGCTCAATGCAGGAAAAAGCTAGTATATAATTTGTTTATTATACAAACATTATTGGTTACATATGTGCATATATGTTTCAGTGGAATACCAATTCAAGGATAACACTTCATCAGACAAAAATGAATCAATATTGAAACAGGAGTCAAAATTACATTAGTTTTATAAGATATTTGGGTGTGGTTTACGTTCTGGAAGAAAGTTGGGTGTATAATTTATGAATGTAAGCAATAAGGGTTTTTTGAGGGGGGAAGTGTGGTGAATGAAGGGAGTAGGGTGAAGAAAGAGAGGGGGTATCAGATGAAAGCGAAAGCTTAGGCCAATAAATAACCACCAAGGTAAAAGATTACCAACACCTCTCTACTGTGACAGCTTAACCACACAAAATCGTACTTCCAAAGTATACACCCCACTTTTTTTCCAGGACGTTAACCACACCCAAATATCTTATAAAACTAAAGTAATTTTGACTCCCGTTTCAATATCGGCTCTTATTTTTTTTTTGGTTTGATGAGGTTTTATCCTTGACTTGGGATTCGATTGAAACATGTATGCACATATGTAACCAATAATGTTTGTATAATAAACAGACTATATATATATATATATATATATATATATATATATATATATATATATATATATATTAGTAGACAGTTATGAAAATATATATGGCAATCAAGCTACACAGAATTTTCTAAGTTTCATCCTTGTAAGGACTCGTCAGGCTAATACATGGAATTGATATTACTTCATGTTTTATGCATACACATGGCATTAAGTTTACTAGTTAACCATTCAGATTCGTTGTTATTCCTCCAGCCGTTTTCAGCAGTGAATGGTCATGCTTTTATCAGACAAAGATTCCATTGGCTTGTAATTCACCTCTCTCTTTGTTTATTTTTCAAGAGGAGTAAACCATCTTCTTTGTGTAGTAAAAGATTACCTTGTTTATATCTCTAGAATTATATAAATGCAACTTTGTGTGTGTGTGTGTGTGTGTGTGTGTGTGTGTGTGTGTGTGAATTCGTTCCTTGTAGACTCCAAAACGACTGAACAGATTTTATTTAAAATTTAGTGAGAATTTTAGTGTATAAAGTCTGGGAGTGATACTTGTTAAGTTTTATCTCAGAATACCTCGATGATAATCGATAACTGAAACCGTTATTTTAATTTATCTATCATCGGTAAAGCCATTTTTTCCATGTCGTCACTTAGCAACAATGATAGAACAATGGGCCATAAAAATTCTACTGTGAATAAGTTGATAGTCTGTTTTTTTTTTTTTTTTTTTTTTTTTCTTTTGCCTGACGTGGTCTATAGGTTCCTGCACTTAAATTTCTGAATGTTTTTTTTTTTTTTGTTAACTGGAAAGAAGTTTATATAAAATAATTTTATAAAAGAAACAGTAGGTTCTCTAGAATGCATTATAGAATAACATATATTTTGGACTAAGTTACTGCATGGAGGCATGCGAAGCTTCCTCCTGGGCGATTTCAAGGATTTTGGTGACAATAAAAATATAGGAGTGAGAAATATTCATTGATCATCATTTAATCCCGGGCAATGTCGAGTCTCCCTGCTAGTATAATAAAGAAATTTTAGACAAGTTTATGGAGAGTAGAAAGTTGCCCTTGGGTTTACTTCCTAACTAGTTCCCCTTTATTTTTTTCCTTTAGTCCTCACACTCCATAGGTGATGGGGTTTTTTTTTTAGCAAAGGAAGGATTGTCTTTTTTTTTTTTTTTCTGTTTTGGAATCTATCCATAGAACCTCGTTAGCTTGTTTTTGACCTTAAAGTAGTATTTTTGTTAGCTCCTTACACAAAAGTGACTTCATGCTTTGTCTGAAGCGATTTTCATGAAAAAAAAAAGAAGTTCTAAAGTTCCACAGAAAGACTTCCAAGTTGGAAAAGATGTGCTTGAAGACGGTCGAAGATGACATCAACTGAAACATTGTCAATATACCAAAGAAGACGATCCTAATAGCCCGAATAATGTAAATAACAGCAGAGAATGACAAAGCATCACTGAAAACAATCTGAAACTATAAAAAAAGAATTAAAAAGAGCTGAACTATATTTTTTGCTTCCAAAGGGAAGAGGTTGCCAAGTTTAAAAAATCCTTAAGGGAAAAGTAAACTTTATCGCAAGACGGCAAGCACTTTTGAAGAAATTAAATTTATTTTTAAGCAGCAAATCAGACACTTTCACTTGCAGATCTGGCTGATAATTCAGTTGCCCAAAATCGATAAGATCGATGAGCAGAAAAGCAATCAAAATTCATTTCTTTTGAATAAAATAAAACCAAAAGCATAAAATAAAGAAAAAGCAAAGAAAATCAAATCTATGCATATGCTAGCAGGCCGCCCGGCATTGCCCGGTCAGAAAATATATTTTCATTAATACAGATTTCGTATTCATTAAGATATTTGACCCAATATAGAGTAATGATTTAAAGAGTTAAAAAAAAAAATAATTCATGCGCCAGCATCAAGAATTGAAACCAAAGTGTTTAGCTAATGATTTACTTTTTCTTTTGACGTTAATGCCTGAGCCATGAAGACGTGTTTGCTGCAAGATTAAAAATTAAAACATAAACCAATAGCTATTACGTTCAATATGATATTTTGATTGATGCAAATTTCATATTTATTATTATATTATATTGAATCCAATACATAGTAATGATTTTAAAAAATTATTTTAATTGATTCGTGCGCTACCACCAAGAATCGAAACCAAAACGTTTAGCTTAAAACATGAATCAATAGCTATTACATTATGCATGCATATTCGTGATGCCGTCGTTTGACCATGGCCTGGTAAATTACTTCTTTTTTTTCTTTTTTTTTTTAAATTTTCACACTTTTGTACCGATTTTCCCAGGCTAAAACCCAATTACAGAGGTTCACATGGGTTTGAATACCATATAAATATATATATGTATGTATATATATATATAAAGTTTTATATCTGTAGACCAAAAACTGACAGAGGAGTTTGGTTGGCAAAATTTTTTAAACAAAAATATCCACGCATACATAAATATACATAGAAAGAGTTTTGTGTTTACCATAAACTTTTACACAAATATTATACAAGAATAAATCATGTAGAATATCTGCATGAATATAATTACACGTAATAGTTAATTAATGATGATCATATCGTAAGAAAACCGAAAAAAAAAAAATATAGGAAATTAATTAAAATGAATGTTTAAACGAATATGCACATTAGCTAGATCTTTTGCAGATGAATGCAATTCCACGACCCATATATAAGACAGCTGTATTTTCTTTTTAAATAAATGTTCTTGGCCTTCGGGCCGAGATCAGAGTGTTGTGCCGAAGTTTTTTGTTCACGTTAATTTTGCCTGAATAAAAGATTTAATATCTCAAAGTGTAGTATCTGTTCTGATGTTACACTTAAGGTAATTTGCCTCAGTCAATGGAGGGGAAATCCTCTATACTGTGACAATTATTTTTTTGGTCCCAACCAGAGAGCCCCTTTTGCCTTCTATTCGGGGAGCTGGTTTAACCCCAACATTTAAAACGACCTTGTGTCACATTTTACTTTCGTGGGGAAGCAAATAAATACTAATAGAAAAGAGGCTCGCCTTTTTTCTTTCTTTTGCTTTCGGTTCCTCAAAGTGCACTATCTGTTTTGATGCGTCACTTAAATGGTTCTTGGCCAATGTAGGGGAAACCCTTCCTACTGAGACAATTGCTATTTTTGGATACTGCCAGAGTATCGTCTTTTTGCCCTTTAAGGAAGCTGCCCCCCCCCACACACACACATTCAAAACGCTCTTGTGTAACATTTGCTTTCGTAAGGACGCAAATAAATACCTAAATAAATAGATAAAAGAGTTTTTAATATGAATATCAAGATACAAAAAAAAAAAAAAAATTATAGGAATAGAAATTTTCATATTTAAACAAGAATGACTTTGGTGTTTACTGAAAAACGTTTTTTGATGATAAGGCCAAATATATTGTTTTGTAATTTTATTTATTGAAGTCTCTTTCAGCTTTGATAAAGAATTTTTTCTTTTACATAGGACTCACCAATTATCAAGGCCTGGATGCCACACGATGATAAGGGTTAAAGAGTGGACAGTAGTTAATTGGACAATATAGTAATTGTCAGTAATGGAAATTCAGTAAATTTGTTAACTTAAGGGGAATGGCTTATCAACAAGTTGTTTACATTGGACTTGAAGACAACCATATTGTAGTCAGCTGGAAAGCAGGAAAACGGAAGACAATTCCACAGGCATGCAGTTCTAAGAAAGAAGCTTTTTTCATGGAATCTACGTTTAGGTTTAGGCACAGATAAAGAGTGGGGGGAATTATTGATAGTGTTTTCAGCTAGACGAGTGTTTCTCGTGAAAGTTTGGTGACGGGGGACCATAGATTGAAGCTCAGTCGAGCACTTGCCATGAAAATAACGATAAAGTAAAGACACACTCACTACATCTCTTCTATGAGAAAAAGGTTGCATGGAAGAAAAAAGGACATCTCCTATAAGGCTACAAAGTCTATTTTGAACTCTATCAAGGAAGGATAAGTCCTTTCTAGCAGCTCCTGCCCAGATGTGGCAACAGTACTCCATCCTTGGACGAACTTGGCTCTTATATAGATAGAGAATTGCATCAGCAGTGAGATATCTACTGGATCGATAGAAGGATCCCATCATTTTTCCAGCCGCTTTGGCAACAGATTTGATGTACATCTTCCATTTCAGATCAGGAGTAAAGGTCAAGCCCAGAAGCTTGTCAAAACATGAGGCCTCCCCAAGACGAGAGCCATTTTTCAATTGATGCCAGATGGGGATCAGAGCGTTGATGATGTAAAGAGAGAAACTTGGTTTTAGATGCATTAAAAGTAACCAGCCACTCCTTTCCCCCATTGTACCACATGCTCAAGATCAGAGGAGAGATCATATATGAGAGAATCCTAAGTAATCCAACTTATAAAATTCCCACTAATGTTTACTATGCTAAAATCACAATGACTAATGTATACCCATTAACTATTGTCCTCGAGTAACCTCTGGGCCTTGAGAAGTGGTTACTCCTATGTAAAAAAAAAGAAGAAAAAGATCATTCAATCATAGCGCTTCGCTTCATCTAGAGAACCATCACTAGGCAGTGTCCGAGGTATCCCTCAGGTCTGCATCGAAGCACGCCTCGCTCAGAGGACAGTCTATGAGCATTTGAACAATCAGGAAAATACAGAGGAAGGTGCCAGGGCTGCCCAAGCCTCTTTTACTCTTGTTTTAAAAGTGCCCTTTACAGAGGAATGCATTTTAGGCCTGTGCGCCACCGAGTGGAGTGGACTTAATGTTCATTACTATATTTTTGGCGATTTTTTTTCACTTGAGCACCTTCCCCTGAAAAAGTTATGTACATGTCACTGTGTACGATGGTTTGCACATCGGCACTGCAGAGACATTGAGCGTCCTGTACATAGCCCCACTTGTACAGGTTGTCCCGTGTTTCAGCAAACTTCTGCTCAGGACACGTACTAAGCGTTCCCGTGTTGTCCCTTTTAATCTTTTGAGAGACCAATTGCGACACTACGCTCATCTTGGCAAAAAACTCTGATGGTAGTGAAAGGGTAGACCCTCAGCTCTGAAGATGTCTCAACTAGTCAGGATTTATGATAGGTAAGAATCACTTACATCCTAAGATCAGGGCGAGAGGTGGCATGTTCGTACTGGACATTAATCTACCTAGGGAAACTTTTACGGATTATGTACTGTCTTGTGAATGCTTCATGCATAGAAGTCCAAAAGATTAAGATCTGGATAACTAGAAGGTCAAATGTTAAGGGATCATTAGATCATTGGATCATGAAATTATAAAAAAATTATTTAGGTCTATTCATTCTGGCTAAGCGACCTTTCATTTATTTATTGCAAACTATTATCCTTACCTTGTATTTTCATTTAGTTGTTGTTTCACGATGTTTCGGGCAACTATTCCTCTGGCCTTCATCAGGTGGTAACCGTACAAGGATAGGAACTCTGAATTTCTTAACTGCATCCTCAGTAATTACTGCCTTCCATAGTTGTTGTCGTCTCACCACATTTTTGGGCAACTAATCCTCTGGTCGGCTTTGGGTTGGATTGAAACCGCTATCTTCAGATCAGGAATTGTAAAGATTCAACGTCTCTATCCACTGTGCATGGGCCCCAGAAGGCAAACAAGGTCGGATTTTTTGTCTCAGAAATCCATGTTTATTTATTATCTGATCTTCCATGGTCGGATCCATGACGGATGGTATATATATATTATTTCATTAATTGAGTTCACTATGAGATGAGTATTATTTATTTATTTATTGTGGACTATTCTCATCCTCATCTTTTTTTTTAGATATAATAAATGAATAAATAATACTCATCTCAATAATGAATTCCACTTAATTAAATAATATAAACCGAAACGTTGTATCAATAACACGCAAGTTAAGAACAGTAGTCCAAATAATCCAAATTATACGAATTATCAATCTTCACCTAAAAAAGTCAGAAAAAATTCTATAACTAAACTAGCAGAGAGCCCTGACGTTGCCCGGGATTGAATGATGATCAATGAGTGTTTCACATTCCTATATTTTTATTGTCATCAAAATCGGTGAAATTGCCTATTTTTCAATCCAATTGATTGATTCTCTACTCTAGTAGAAGAAAACATTACATGCCTCCCCGCAGTGACTAACTTCACAATACATTGAGGTTTAGATTGCACTGTAGAGAACCTACTGTTGATTTTATGAAATTATTTTTATATTTAACGGTTTGAATTAAAATTTAAAATACAAAAGTCAAATATAATAGTTGTATTGTGCTTTAAACAATCATTTAGAACGCACCTCTGTCATATCAAAGAATCTACTCTTGATTTCATATGCCGAGCTTTTCAGCTTGTGTAGTAATGAGGATAACAGTTCACAAATAGATAAATGAATAAATAATACTCATCTCAATAATGAATTCCAATTAAATAAATAATATAAACGATCTTTTAGTAATTTTTCTAGCATAAAATGACCTTTAGTCATCAAATATTGACCTTTATCTGTGGATAACATTTTAGATTGTCTTTTCTAGTGTCCTTTAAGAATCGACCTCATAGATCTTTTAGGATTACCACCAATGAGGTGCTGTACTGTTATGTAATTACCGATTATTTATTCCGTTTTTGGTTTCTCTATCTACTTATCTGTTTGTCTATTCAGTTGTTTAACTGTTTAGCGAAGTAAACAATAGTTTGAATCATGGGAGACGATGGGTTGAGTGGGCAGTACAACTGCAGAGAGGAGGGGCTCAAAGTGTCATACTGTGACATAAATCAAACTCTGTGACTAATCAAGTTGCACCGGAAGATATGCAAATTGGGAGTGAATCTGATGTGTCAGGGGTTCCGGTTCGAACAAACTCAGTTAATTTTAGTTGAGTTGGGTCCAGGACGTCAAAAAGATGTGTTAAAACAAGTCTCCCCTTGAGGGGAAGACGGTTTAAAAATGGAACCACAAGCCAAAGATCGCCATTCACTACAGTTTGCTGCGATGGAATGCCTAGGGAGTGAATAAAAAGAATATATAAAAACAACCATTCATCTTGGGCCCATGTCTTGCATGCGTCTTTGTTGTAACAGAACCAGCTTCACCAAGACGTTGGCAAATCCTCCCAGGAGAAGGTACCAGCAGAAAACAGGTATGTCATCATGTATATCTATATATTAAAAAGATAGTGTGGTGTGTGTGTGTGTGTTATTTATTTTCTGTGTCGTGTTTCCATCTGAGGCGTTTAATTGTTATGGACTTCCGTTTCTTGTAATTTTTTTTTTTTACATAGACATCACCACTTATCAAGGTCCAGAGGCCACTCGAGGATAAGGGTTAAAAAGTGTACAGTAGTCAATTGGACAATACAGTAATCGTTAGTAATGAAAATTCGGTAAATTTGTTAACTTAAGCAGAACGGCTCATCAAGAACTTGTTAACGTTAATAATTACCAAGAATTCTTCATAAGTTTTAGTTTCAATTATAGCTGATGGCACTTCAGTAATCTATTTTTTTTTGTAAATAATTTTATCAAGAATTTTTCATAAGTTTTTGTTTCGGTTATGGCTGAAGAAACTCAAATATATATATATATATATATATATATATATTATAAATTTTATTTTCTGTTATGATTCAAGCGAATGCACCCAAGGATATATATATACATATTTTTTTTCTTTGAAGTCACAACTTTATAATATACTAGCAGAGGGTACACGGCGTTGCCCGGGTGTTTGTAGGTGTGTGTGTGATGTTAAATAAAAAAGAAACTGGGGGGGGGGGTCGAACCTGAAGCCCTGAGGCGAAGTTTGAAAATAAAATCGGCCAGCTAGAATGAGTTACTGAAAGATGTTTAAATTTATTTAAGTAAGAACCAAATCGACAGGTGCGCGCCTGAAAGTCGTCGAGCGTGACGACGACGACGACGGTTTGTTTGTTATAAGCGAAGTAAAAAAAGAAAACAACGTTTTAATTAAGCGGGGGGGGGGGTAATCAAAACATTAAAAAAAACACAAAAAAACTAACGTAAGGCAAACGAACGATGAAAACAGAAAAATGAACACGTGAAAATGGCTTAAATAAGCCTTTTTCGATATTAAAATTAAAAAAAATCGGTGGGTACCCGGGTGTTTTTGGGTGTGTGGTCGGTGGTGAATAAGCGAAGTAAAAAAAAAAAAACAGAAAAACGAACCTTATGTGAAAAATGGCTTAAATAACACTGGTTCAATACTTAAATTTGAAATATCAAAAAAAAAAAAAAAAAAAGAAGACATCTCACACCACGATTCGAACCCAAAACATTTAGATAATGAACCAACGCGCTAATCGCCTGACCTAACGCGACGGACATAAAATTTGTTCAGTTTTTCAATTATTTAAAGTAAATCAGGTCATGACGTCATCTGACGAATGTGTAGAACCGCTCGTCGTCACGAGAGGACCGTTTTTGTTGACACCCCTCCCCCTGTCGAAAATTGTCGATTTCGGGGTGAAAAAATGAACGTTATTTGGCAAATTTTTCGATATTTTTCAAGCGAAGGATGCGGCTTTGATATGATACCGAGTTTGTGAATTTTCGTCGTGTCTGTCGAAAGTTTTAGCAGACACACAAACATACATACACACATACATACATACATTTTCGCTTTTATATATATATATAGATAAAAATCGATAAAAAATTGAAAAAGTTGTTTATAGTTGATAAATGAAACGAGCATTATACATCTTTTTACATAGTGTGCAACGATTTAGAGGATTTGTGTATCGAGAAAGTTGCTCTAAATGAAAATAGGCTAAATATTAGGTTGATTAGAAAGTTCTTTTGGAATTTTTAATTTGGATTTCGAACTAGTCTGGCTACCCGGCGTTGCCCGAGTGTTTGGAGGTGTGTGTTGATAAAGAAAAAGTGGTAGTAGGTAGGCAGGCTCGAACTCGTACCACGAAGGAGGAAAAGAACAGGAAAAACAAAAACTTGAGTGTTTGCCGTTGCGTCCATCGCCAAACCGGAAGTGGCGAACGTTCAAATTAAGGTTAGTCAATCGAAAAGAGGAGATTACTTCCGAAAATATCAGCGAAAAAAAAACGACCCTTAATTGTAGAAAAGTGCCAAATTGAAGGTGCAGGAATTAATGTTTTTGGCCAATTTTTCGATATTTGTCATCTTAAGAGTCGAGCTTCAAAATGATACCAATCTCGTGAAAACCGGTCGCCTATCTCGAAAGTTTTAGGCAGACATACAAACATACATTCATTTAAACAGCCAGGTGAGATTAATGTTATAGATGATGTATTTTCAAATAAGTTTACTTTATAACACCTTCACTTTACATATCATTTTAAAGAGCGTTTTTCTATCAAATCGTTTAAATTACAATCGTTTTAAAACAATTATGTCTTATTTTTAGCACGTTGAATACGAAATGGGGAAAAAAAACAAATTCTCACAATTTTCTTATTTTAATTCAAGCTAAAACAGCTCGGAATATCAATGACGCGTTAGCACAAGAACCGCTCCTGAATGCACAGCACAATGGTGGTTTAGGAAATTTCATGGTGGTTTTGAAAGTCTTGCAGATGATGAGCATAGTGATCGGTGATAGGATGTTGACAACGACCAACTGAGAGCCTTAGTCGAAGTTAATACATGCACAATTGTTCAAGAACTTGATTCTGAATTTGATGTAATGTATACAATGATTTCAATCACTTGAGAGAGATTGGAAAGACAAAAAATATGATAAATGGGTGCCTTATGAATTACACGACAACCAAAAAAAAAAAAAAAAACACCATTCTTTTACACAACAAGAACGACTCGTTTATTAATCGGGTTGTGACTTGCAATGAGAAGTGGGTTCTTTACAACCAGCGCCACTCAGCTCAGTAGTTAGACGTTGACAGAGCTCCACAACGCTTACTGAAGCCAGGGTTGAACCAAAAGAAGGTCATGCTGTTTGGTGGTTTGCGACCAGGCTTATCCATTAAAGTTTTTTGGGGGCAGACAAAACCTGTACTGGCAACAAATGGAGACAATTCTCCTCCATGACAATGCAGAAGTTGAATGAATTGGGCTACAAACTCGTGATGAAGAATGTGGTGATCCCCTGGAGCAATCAGGTGGCCTCTGGCTGACCCTGGTTGTGACAGCAGGACTCGACACTGGCCCACAAATCTAAAGAGAAAAGGCTTGGCTTTAGAAAGAATACTTCTCTCAGTGACCCCCCCCCCCATTCCCTTAACCTGAATCCGCTAGACTACTTCATCTGGTTATATGTCGAGAATATCACCAACGTGATCTCTCACAACACCAAAGCCAGCCTGATCGCCATCATCCACTGAGTATTTGACAAACTCCCGCTGGCACCTGTGGAAAAAGCATGCAGGATCAAGTGACCCTTGCTCATATTGCACCTTACTCCAACTATAGAGATGATATAGTGTTATGTGAATACTGCCAATTAACCTTATACATTTATAGTATACATATATACATAGTAGTTCAAGGTTTTAAAAGTTAAAAGATATTAAAAAAAAAATATTATTTTGTTTTAGCTGGAGATGAGGAATCCTACCAGATGCCAGACATAAATAAAGTGCCTTTTATGCGATCCGTGTTCATATTGAAGATTACAGAGACTTTCAAATATTATTTAGTGTTGTGAGAGTGCTCATTAACTATCTCAACCTTGCACCACACATAGTAGTCCTGCATTCCATCTGCTTTCTGTGGCAGTTCACCCACATTTTCAAACAACGTTTACTAATTTTTTTTTTTTTGTTTCGTAATTTGATTCATTAACGTCTCATTCAGCTTCAATAACAGTTTTTATGCGAGGTGTGAACCACCTACATGTCAGAATCAGGTGACCATTGTTTATATCGGACATGACTGGAAGTGACGTTATGGGCGGAAGTAACGCCATGGAATAGTCTAACTACGTAGACCTTGTGTATTCAGTCTTTTTGTGGACTGTTATCCTAGTTGTTGTGGCGTTAGTGGCTGAATAAATGAGGAGAAAAGACACAGTCACAAATAAATAAGTATTAACAAAAATACTTAAAAAGGTAATTGAACAATATCTTTGCTCATGGCAAGACTAGTTGTGAATGACCATCCGCTTTGAGTGACGTCATGGAATAGTTCACTATTCCCAGTAATAGGGGTGCGTCCCGAACACTCATCTTCATAGTCATATCTAAAGAAATGGCAGAAACACTAGAGGATAACCTCCAATCTGTAGTGGAATGGGGACAAAAATGGAAACTTGTTTCCTTCAATAACTACAAGAAACCTTCTCTACCACCAACAACAATGGCCAAAGACTCTTTATCTGAAAGTACATCTTTTAAACTCTTCTCGGCCTAACGTCACAGGAAACATGAGTTGGAACAATTACATTGAGAGCATTGTCAGGACTGCTGCGAAAAAGGTAGGCTCTCTCTACCGTGCTAGAAAGCTACTAACGCCGTTGTCATATTTGGGCTGGTGCATCTGCTACTAGTCTCCCACTCCTAGACAAGGTTCAAAAGAGAGTCGCCAATGTAATACGTCCTGAATTGTCATCTAAACTTCAGCCTCTGTCCCATCGAAGAAATGTAGCATCCCTGTGCCTGTTCTACAAGTACTTTTACATTGAATGCTCCGAAGAACTGCCAGCACTTGTACCCTCTCAACATAAATACCCCATAACAAACCCAACAAGCAGCAAAATCCCACCCCTTCACAGTTGAGATCTCTAGATGAAATAGAGCCTTCTCCAGTAGTTTCTTTCTCAGAACCGCTAGACTTTGGAATTCCTTTCCGGGTTCCTGCTTCCCCAACTGTACTGACATGCAGAAGTTCAAGTGTAATGTGAACCGAAATCTTGCTGCCCAACTCCCCACATAATACTCCTGTAGCTTGTGTCCCTGATAGTAGCCCCCTACATCAAAGTGGCAATGTGCCTTGTTTGGGGTGAAAATGTATCATAGAAAAAAAAAGTTGTTATTTCATCACGGCTCAGTCAACTTTGAGGTCCGTGGTGCAGTGCATAAAGGTGATGAGTCTCTACGGTTCCAGGTGAGAATTGTCTGAAGATAGTGGTTTCAATCCTACCCAAGCTGGCTGGAGGATTAGTTGGCCAAAGTGTAGTTAGAAAACAGCTATGGAAGGCAATAATTACTGAGGATACATTACAAGGCTCAGCATTCCTATCCAGTTGCGGTTAATCACCTGAAGAAGGCCAGAGGACGAGTTGGTCGAAACGTGGTGAAACAACAACACCTATGAAGATGAGGATAACAGTCCACAAAAGAATGAATGCACAAATAATGAAGCCTCATCTCAAAGGATTAAAAAAACAAATGATAAAAAAAATAATACAGTATCTACACCTTTATGGATTCTTGAAGAGGTGATGGTTGCTAAGTGATTAACAGCATTGACTTGCAACCTAGGTGTGCTAAGTTTGAATTCAGTTTGTTAGACAAAAGTACTTTTACATACGATGACGACAACCTTCACGCCCCCCCCCCCACTTATAAGTACTTGATGTTTTTATAGAAAGAATTCTAACTCGAAAGATATCAGAGAAACCAATGCCAACAACAAAATCATCCGATTCATGTTAATGAATGAGAGATTATTTAATGTCATGACGATGCCCACTTATCTTTCGAGCCAAGAGCAAAGTGTAGTATCTGTTCTTCAGATGCTGCAATTCAATTACTTGTTCTTTGTCAGCAGAGGGGACAATTTTTAATTTTTGTTCCTTTTCTCCACATTAAAAAACGACCCTGGTGTCTAACCCTGCCCCGTGGGGAGGTATTGTAAATAGAAACCTTTTGCTCAACTACGCTTCATGCATAATGAGGGGTAAGAGGAAAAATGTCAGAGGTCATAGTATGATATCTTTTGTTTTTATCAGTTCTGACTAAACAATTTTCCATTACCTTATCTGAAATAAAATAACCCTTACATTTAACCTCGGGTGGAAGCATGATAGTAAAGAGACTGCATAAACTACATTTAGTACAAAAACACAAATTAATTACTGTAAGTGGATTTAATGTTTAGCCACACTAAAGAGATATGATACAACGAAACAGTATCTGTGGATTATTATATGCTCCTATTGCTCTGGGGAAGATCTTTCATAAGAATATCGCCAACGGCCATGAGCTCATTGGGTAAAAACAATTAGAGCTCTCAGGCAATTGATAATGTTTACATTGAGATTTTGCTTACATTCAACAGTGGCCGGATGTTAGCATAGAGGTTAGCAACGTGACTATCAGGCAACAGCCGAGTTTCGATCTTGGCTTGAGGTATCTGCTCATCTAACCGCACTGAAAATCTGTATCTTTTTCCAATTGGCACAATTAAGTCAACTCAATGAAAACGCACCACTCATGGACGTGTGTCAGAAGCAGAAATGCGTCAGTGAATTCATCCATGGAGAAAATAATTTAACTGATTAACATTCACCGGTGTTGAACGTTTCTGAAGCCGATATACAGTTGACGTCAGCATACTAAGAGATGGGTTCGTGGATTTCAGACTGGCAACATAGATATAAGTGATAAAGCATACTCTGGATTTTTATGACCAAGACATCAAAAGCTCTTCACCGTTTCAGTTTTTGAGTTAAAAAATAAGAGGCCTTACTTTTGAAATGACCCTCGTATAATCGAAGTCTTTGTGGCATTCTTTAAGTGACAGCATATTCGGTGTCTCCATTCTCTTCACTTCTTCTCATTAAAAATTTCAACGCAAAAGCATAATTATATTCCAAACATTGCACAAAGAACATCGCATAAAATATGCCACTAATTGGTGCAATATCATGCAGAGACAGTCTCTAAAAAGACAACATCTTCGAATTCATCATTTTTATCTCTATCATCTATCTATATATATATATATATATATATATGCATATATATATATGTGTATATATATATGTATATATAAAAGTGTCTGTGTGTCTGTGTACATCTCCCTATGCAATAACTCTGTCAATTTTTAGTCTCCAGACTCGAAATTTGATATACAGGTTACTGAGATTTGGGAAAATCGATGTGATCGGTTTTTGGCCCCAAATTTGGCGAAGGGGTCAAAGTTCAACGATTTGACCTTTGAGAACTCTACCAAACTCCTCCGACAATTCTGGGTCTACGCACTTGAAATTTTAGATATAGGTTCCTTGGACATGGATCTAACTTAATAACTTGATTTGAGCCCAAAACAATGAATTTTAAGGGATCATAATAGGGGTCAAAGTTTTTTAAAAAATTGACCTCTTCGGTCTCTTCCAAATTACTCAGACAATTTCTGGTCTAAATATTTGAAATTTTACATAAAGGGTATTCAGAGATAGGGCAAACTTTTTTATCAGTTTGGGTCAAAAATTTTTAGTTACCAATATATAAATGTATGTATGTATGTATGTATGTTTGCATGTCTGCCTTAAACTTTCAATAGAGGCGACGGATTTTACCAAAATCAGTATCGTTTTAAAGTTCAATCTTTCATACAACAAATATCGAAAAATTAGCTAAAAACATTAACTAGGAACTTTTTTACAGGGGGTGGGTCACTTTTTTGCTGATATTTATGAAAGTTATCCTCTCCTTTAGATTGTCTAGCCCTACTTTTAAAAAATGTCGCTTCCGGTTTGGCGGTGGTCGTGACATCATAAATGTTAGGTTTTACCCCGCTCTTTTCCTCCTTTGCGGTACGAGTTCGAGCCTGCCTTCCTACTACCACTTTTTTTTTTTTTTTGCTCAACATACACATTCAAACACCCGGGCAACGCCGGGGTGAAATGCTAGTATATCTATAAAAGTGAAAGTGTCTATTTGTCTGTGTATCTGTGTGTGTACATTTCCCTATGCAATAACTCTGTCAATTTTAAGTCTACAGACTCGAAATTTGATATACAGGTTACTGAGATTTGGGAAAATCCTTCTGATCCGTTATCGGCCAGAAATTTGGCTGTTAAAGGGTCAAAGTTCAACGATTTGACCTTTGAGAACTTTACCAAACTCATCCAACACTTTTAGATCTAAACACTTGAAATTTTAGATATAGGTTCCTTGGACATGGATCAAACTTAATAACTTGATTTGAACCCAAAACAATAAATTTTCAGGGGTCATAATAGGGGTCAAAGTTAAAAAAATTGACTGCATTTTTTATTTATTTTTTTTTGCTCAACATACATCTTTAAACCCCTGGGCAACGCCGGGCTAATGCTAGTATCTATAAATGAAAATGTTTGTGTGTGTGTGTTTGTGTCTGTCTGCTTGTCTGTGTACACTTCTCTACTAATGTCAATTTTCGATCTGGAGACTCGAGATTTTACATAAGGGGTATTGAGATTTGGAAAAATCATTTTAATTGGTTTTCGGCACAAAAATTGGCTGTTAAGAGGTCAAAGTTAAACAATTTAATTTAACCTTTGATAACTCTACCAAACTCCTCCGCCAATGTTTGGTCTAAACACTTGAAATTTTAGATGTAGGTTATTTGGAACTAGCTTTATAATTTGATTTGAGCCCAAAACAATAAATGCTAAGGGGTCATAATTGGGGTCAAAGTTGAAAAAAAAAAATTGACATCTGCGGTCTTTACAAACTTACTCAGCCAATTTTTAGTCTGAACTATTGAAATTTTACATAAAGTGTATTCAGACATAGGGCAAGCTTTTAATCGGTTTTTGGCCGCAAAGTTGGGTGCCAAGGGGTCAAAGTTCAAAAGATTTGACCTTTGCGATATCTAGCAAACTATTAAGCCAATTTTGGGTCTAAACATTTGAAATTTTACATAAAAGGTATTCAGACATGCAGCAAGCTTTTTAATCAGTTTTTGGGCGAAAATTTCACTGCTAAGAAATCAGAGTTGAAAGAGCTGACCTTTGCAGGCTCTACCAAATTCCTCCGCCAATTTTAGGTCTAAACACTTGAAATTTTAGATGTAGGTTACTTGGACATGTGTCAAACATTTTAATTTAATTTTAGCCCAAAACAATAAATGTTAAGCAGTCAAAATTGGGGTCAAAATAAAAAAAAAATTTGACTTCTGCAGTCTTTACTAACCTTTCTTTATGGTACTTAAGGAAGTCTATTATAGAGAAAGGTATTACCGTCCATATTCACACTTTTTAATATATACATATACACATAAACTTATGAACAGTACATATGGCCCAAGAAAAGCTGGGCAGAACTGCTAGTCTAATAATAAATACGAAATCTGTATTAATTAAAATATCATATTTAAGCATATTTTATGACCAGGCAATGCCGGGCAGCCTGCTAGTTTCTACTATAATGATACGTGTTATGCTTCAGTATCTATAGGTATGAATATCTCTTTCTTCCTCTGTTCTACTAAGGTGGATAAAGCAGTATGTATTCAACTGTTCTTATCTTGAGTCTTATTGTCACAATTTTTTGTTCGATGTAACCTTCGATCATCTTCATGACTTGTGGCATAGTGGATAGAGTACTTGGTAAAATTCAGTTGTAATTCACAATGTTTTGAAGGTTGAAGGTTCAATCCTCAGTATAGTTGGCATTCAGAATACAGGTATATCAAATCAACAGTAGATTCTTTGATATGACAGGGGCGCGTACAAAATTAATGTTTCTGTTTAGAGTACAATTGAACCATGATACTTGACTTTCACATTTAAAACTTTAATGCAAGCCATTATATATAAAAACAATTTTATAAAATCAGCGGTAGGTTCTCTACAGTGCAATGTAAATTACAATGTATTGTGAACCGAGTCGCTGTGGGGAGGCATGTGAAGCTTCCTTCTGGTATACTGCGATGGGTCTCCAATGAGAGCAGACAATCAATCGATTTTGATGGCAATAAAAACATGGATGGGTGAAACATTCGTTGATCATCTATTTTTTTCTTTTATTACATTTTCACCCCAAACAAAGCATGTTGCCACTTTGATGTACTATCAGGAACATAAGCTACAAGGGTACTATGTAGGGAGTTGGGCAGCAAGATGTCGGTTCACATTACACTTGAACTTGTGCATGTCAGTACAGTTGGGGAAGCAGGGACCCGGAAGGGAATTCCAAAGTGTAACAGTTCTGGGAAAGAAACTACTGTAGTAAAAGGCTCTCTTACATCTAGGGATCTCTACTGTGAAGGGCTGGGATTTAGCTGCTTGTCGGGTTTGTTGGGGGGTATTTATGTTGAAGGGATACAAGTGCTTGCAGTTTGTCAGAGCATTCACCGTTAAAATACTTGTAGAACAGGCAGAGGGATGCAACATTTCGTCGATGGGACAGAGGCTGAAGTTTAGATGACAGTTCAGGACCTATCAGATTGGTGACTCTCTTTTGAACCTTGTCTAAGAGCGAGAGACTAGTAACAAATGCACCAGCCCCAATGTGACAACAATACTCCATACATGGGCGAATGGTGGCCTTATAGAAGTACAGGATACTTTCGGGTATTAGTAGCTTTCTAGTACAGTAGAGAGAACCTACCTTCTTCGCAGCGGTCCTGACAATGCTCTCAATGTAATTGTTGCAACTCATGTTTCCTGTGACCGTTAGGTGGAGGAGTTTAAAAGATGTACTTTCAGATAAAGAGTCATTGGCCATTGCTATTGGTGGTAACGTCGGGTCTGCTAGTATTATTTAAAATCACCAAGTTCCTAAATGAGTGCAGTTAATGATGAAACCAACTTCTCTCTATAAGCTTAAAAACAATAACTTTGTGTCAAGCCGACTTTGAAGATGCGAGGTGGCATGATGTGGCCTTCGATTAAAACTACACCAACGACTATAACCGTGGATGGAAACTTTGTTTCCATCGTGCCCCTTTTATCCGGATTTTCATTTTGAGGGTTCTGGCAATTGTCCTATTGTCATAACTTGGATAGGTAGAGAGCATGAGTTGTACAGTGGCGCATCTCCGATTTCGCTCGTTGAACATTGTGTCACTTCCAGACATGGCAGAAGGCTCCTATTGCTCTTCGGATTTTTACACAACTGGTCAACTAGTAGATGGTCTGCAACAAAAAAAAAAGAAAAAAGAAAACAATTTTCATCAAACGGAAATGGTATCACGTCGAATTTTCTATGGCGACAATTTTATCGTTCCACGCTGTATATTTTTCTATTTCAAGAAGGTCTCTACATTCAATTTCTATATTGCAACTGCGAATTTCTTGCATGTTAGATGTATAACGTTGAAATCCAATTATATTGTTTCTTTTCTGATACCGTGTCGTTTTCTTGTTCTAATTGAACCTTGAAAATGGACAGATTTTCGGTTCAACCTGAGTCAATTTGTTGATCATTCATTTCTTCCAAGTTTTTCTTCTTTTTTTTTTTTTTTTTTCATTAGATAATCTTGGTTTCAAATACTTAACGGATGATAAATTGAATTTCTGTTTTTCTTTATATCAATAACAAAGATCATATTTTCTCACTCAAGGGGGATTCAATGAGAAAACCTGCCAAAATCTTTTCTATTTTTTCCTTATTTCTAACGATGAAATCATAACTTACCATTGGTTACAATGGAAGCAAGCTATAAAAATAAATAAATAAATATGTCTGCGGCCAATCAGATCTCTCGGTGAAATGATCACCCAACCAAGATGGCTGACGACGACCACAACATTAAACAAGACGGAATGATATCAATCTGAAATTAACTTCCTTGCGAAGTCGACAACATAATGAAATTCATAAAATCTGTCAAAACCTTCACATCAAAGAACTCATAAATTGGCCGGCCACGCTTGCACGGTGAGAACAGTTTGCATTTTATACAAGAAAATTTAGATGCTGGAAGCTTGAATTTCACAAAGATTATTGGGAAATAATGGTTGCAAAAAAAAAAAGAAAGAAAGAGAGGGAGTTATGTATAAGATAATAAAGAAGATCATATCAGTGTTCATCGTGCGAAAGAAAATCGAATGAGAAACAAATCCAGTACAAACTCGAGAGTCAATTTAATAAATATTAACTCGCAAATAAAACTCTGCCAATGTTACCGTACATACATGAACATTCATCCAGCGAGGCCGTAGCCGAGATTGAACTCACTACACGATTTTGAAGTGTAATTCAAATCTTGTCCGTAACTGAATACTTGATGTTTTGCGAGGGCTATCAAGGGTATTTTTTTATCGTGACGCCATCACTAGATGGGTTGCCTACCATGGCTTAAGAAAGTACATCTACCCTCAAGAGAAGGATACACCGCGCCAGTTTCTCAACCTGGTATTTTACCTCACGGTACAGCACCTCGCCTCCCCAAATGGTAAACCATCTGGCACTGGTCGCTTAACTTCAGTGATTTGGCAAGAACCGGTGTGTCAACTTGATTGTGCGGTATAATGTCAACGTGATTGTGCAGTATAATGTCAACTTGATTGTGCGGTATAATGTCAACGTGATTGTGCAGTATAATGTCAACTTGATTGTGCGGTATAATGTCAACGTGATTGTGCGGTATAATGTCAACGTGATTGTGCACTATAATGTCAACGTGATTGTGCGGTATAATGTCAACGTGATTGTGCGGTATAATGTCAACGTGATTGTGCGGTATAATGTCAACGTGATTGTGCGGTATAATGTCAACGTGATTGTGCGGTATAATGTCAACGTGATTGTGCGGTATAATGTCAGCTTGATTGTGCGATATAATGTCAACTTGATTGTGCGGTATAATGTCAACGTGATTGTGCAGTATAATGTCAACGTGATTGTGCGGTATAAGGTCAACGTGATTATGTTGTATACGTACATGAACAAGTATCTTATTATAGGGCTCATTTCTGGAAGTTTATGAAAATGGGATATGTTACAAGCATAAAACAATGGAGATTGGGTGAGAATTCACGTGTGGAGAAAGTATATTTCTGCGTCAAAGTTATTCATGTTATTGAGGAGCTTAGTTATCTTGGTGATCTACCGTTGGAGGCAGGATGGTGCAGGTGCTGGCATGAGCGCAAGATTTAAGAATGGATAAAGTGAGTGTAGGGAATTTCTGCCATTACTAACAAGCAGAGTTACCATTGTCGTTTTAGGAAAAAGTCAATCAGATGTTTTTTTCTACTGCTATTTAACCCCAAACAAAACACAATAACACTTTGCCATGCGGGACTAAATTTACAGGAATACTATGTAGGGGGTTGAGCAGCAACATTCACATTCCACTTGAACTTCTGTATCTCAGTACAGTTGGAGAAGTAGGTACTCTGGGGGAAATTCCCAAATCTAGCAGTTTGGTGGATGAAACGATTTGAATAGAATGCTTTATGGCATCTAGAGGTCTCTATAATGTAGGGGTGGGATTTTGCTGCTTGACGGATTTGTCAGGGTATCTACGTCAAAGGGGGGACTTTGAGTTCATCACAGCAAAAAAAAAAAAAAATGAAAATACTTATAAAACAGACACCAAAATATAACATTTCAGCGATGTGTATGCAATGTGATCATGTATGCAAACGAAGCTTGTTGAAGACATGTATTGCATGGAGAGAAATGATATGAGAATAACACAATAGATGTGTAATATAAGCCTTAAAGACAGACTTATGATAACTTTAGAGGAAGATTTGTTGAGGACTTGCTTAAGTCCCCCCCCCGAAACAAATAAAAAGAAATACACTCCCAAATAATGTAAAATAAACTTTTGTTTATTTTCGTTAATAGAAAAGAAAGTACTTTTTAGTGTGCAGTCTGTAGGAAAGAAGTAAAGGTGAAGACTTGAGAGCGTGAGAAAAAGAGTCCGACTACGAAAGAGTCAAACAATGTTCTTTGACATGCGAGAAAAAGCTGTCATTTCAGCTACTGAATTCGCTCGACGAGCGTTCGACTTGCAACTTGTCTTTCTTCTGGTGTCTGATGTCCGTCTCTGATGAGAGATATTCTTCTTGCCTTTTATATTTCATTAGCGGCTCACAGAAGCTTGCAAAAAAAAATGAGTGTTTTTAAATCGAGCCACGATCGGTCCAAAATTCATATTTTTGACAAAAAAAAACAACAAACAAATAAAAAGTGCTTTCAGCTAGGTCGGCCATTTCTCAAGCATCCTGCTTTTTGACCCAAGAGGTTTGGTGTGGGTGAATGCTGTAATTCCTGCGCAAATGAATTTCTAAATTTTTATGTGTGTTTTAGAAAAATAAAATAAGAAACAGCACAGATTAAATCTGGATAGTAGAAAAAGATGCTTGCAGAAGAGAAGACTTTGTTTGTTTAGTCACATTGAAAGAATATATGAAAGTTATTGGGTTAGTAGAGTTAAAAGAGTTGAAATATCAGGTCAAGGCCAAGTAAAACTCGGGAGGAAGGAGAGAGGAATAAAAACCTGGCTATAACTATAAGAGAAAGAGAGAGGGATAAAAACCTGGCTATAACTGAGTAGGTGATGACCTTTTCTCTTCCCTAGAACCTCTTTCTCACAGAAAAAAAAAAAAAAAAAAAAAACGTTGCAAGCCTGTTTCTGCTCCATCGTTATTTTCATGGCAAGTACTCGACTGAACTCCATCTCTTTGTTCCATCTCTTGCTAAACTTTCACAAAAAAACACTCGACTAGCTACAACCACTAAATATAATTTTCCCCGCTCTCCATCTGTGCCTAAATGTAAATGCAGATTCCATGAACAAAGCTTCTTTCCCAGAACTGCTTGCCTTTGGAACACTGTTCAGCTGGCCTGCTTCTCAGTTGAATACATGGTAGATTTCAAATCTAATCTAAACACGTTCCTGTTAAGTCGTCCTTAAAATAATTAAATTCTATCCAATTTACACCATAAGTTATTACTACACCACCATCTTACGTTCATTAACCCTTATCCTCGAGTGGCTTCAGACCTTGACAAATGGTAACACTGAATCAAGTAAAAAAGAAAAGATAGGTTAGTTTGGAAGTCAGTTTCTTTAAAGCCACCCACCACGTGTCATTATGTAAAACAGACATTAAACCGAATATGATATGATGCCGAAAGCTATATAATGATTATCTCAACTAGAAATAAAATATTGAAGCATTTGAGCGTGACATTGTAACCTCAAGCTATGTGTCTCTTTTCTGCAACGACTGGCCTAAGTCTCTCTAATTGTTCTTCCTTTAGAGAAAAAGTGATGAATGAGCCTTCAATGGAATCCTAGAAGCGCTTATTGTTCTTGTATCCTTTGAGTTGAGAACTCTAAATATTTCAGTTAGCCATTCATTATTTAGACAATAGCAAACAAAAACCTATACAAGAATATGAATGAATAAGAAGCTTTTCACACGACGGCAAATGACTATTTAAATTGGAGATTCATTCCAACCATTCACACTTCTCAGTATTCGATAGTCAATACACTGATGTTCATTAGATCTGAATTATACAAGAAATACTACAGGGTGGACCATTTTAAAGTAGCCCGACGTCGCCGTCACAATATCTTGTTATTGTCATATGCTGAATATGTTATGTGATGCTATCGACGTCCCCTTCTCCAAGAATAAAAACAAAAAAGAGGATAATATGTTTATCAGCAGAACAAAAATATAAGAAGTTGTCCCCTTCCTCCAAGAGTAAAAAAAAGGAATTAAGTTTATTCGCAGAGCAAAAATATAAGTTGTTCCCTCCCTCTAAGAGTAAAAAAAAGGAAATAAGTTTATCAGCAGAACAAACTTATAAAAAGTTGTTTCCTTCCTCCAAAAGTAAAGAACAAAAAAGGAAATAAGTTTATCAGCATAACAAAAATATAAGAAGTTGTTCCCTCCCTCCAAGTGTAAAAAATATGTTTATCAGCAGAACAAAAATATAAGTTGTTCTCTTCCTCCAAGAGTAAAAAAAAAAAAAACGGAAATAAGTTTATCAGCAAAACAAAATTGTTCACAAAGAAACACAAAACAAAGTAAAATAGGATTGTTAATCAAGGTATGGCAGTAAAGGGAACAAAAGTTTCAGAGTTAGGCGTGGCAATGGATTTTCACACAGTTTACAATAGTTGCAAACAGTTTTATTTTCCAACATTATGGACTGAAACTTTGAAAACTGAAAAAATATAGAAATAAAACCATAAATAAGATTTATTACAAAAAAATGCCAAATCGCTGATATTAAATACGTGAGCCATCGGGATGCAAATATTTAATACTATTATGACACTTGTCCATGTTCACTCCCTGAAAAATAATACATGGTGGACCCTTTAAAAGTAGGCCGACGTCTCCGTCCCATATTGTGTTATGGTCGTATGCTGCATATGTTACTGTGACACTGTCAACGTTCTCCACTCCCAAGAGTAAAAAAAAAAAAAAAAAAAAAAAAAAGAGGAAATAAGTTTATGAGCAAAACAAAAATATAGGAAGTTGTTCACTAAGGAACACAAAAGAAATCTAAAATAGGATTGTTAATCAAGGTTTGGCAGAAACGGAAACAAAAGATCAGTCAATATATTTTAGAGTTAGTTTTAGTAGTGGCAGTGGGTTTAGGGACAATTTACAGACAGTTTTGAGTTTACAACAGTTGAGGACAGTTGTGTGTTTGACACAATTTTTTTTTTTTTTACAAAGAAATCGACACTTATCAAGGTCCAGGAGCCACTCAAGGATAAGTGTTAAAGAGTGCACAGTGGTCAAAAGGACAATATCATAGTAATCGTTAGAAGTGTAAATTTGGTAAAATTAGATTACATAAGGGGATCGGATCGTCAAGAACTTGTTTATGTGGGACTTGAAGACGGCCATATTGTAGTCAGCTGGAAAGCAAGTAAACGGAAGAGAGTTCCGCAGGTGCGCAGTTCTAAAAAAGAAACTTTGTTCATGTAATACACGTTTAGGTTTAGGCACAGATAAAGAGTGGGGAGAATTATTAATAGTGTTTTCAGCTAGACAAGTGTTTCTCGTGAATGTTTGGTGAGGGGGTGACTTAGGTGAGATTGAGAGAATTTGGGAGAGCCAGACAAGCTGACATCAACCGAAAAAAACTGACAGAACGAAGATGTGCGTCTCTCTCTCTCACACACACACACACACACACACACACACACACACACACACACAGATATTAAATCTGCTTCTATTCTTTCAGACGATTATATTGATTCCGAAACTAATATATGCAAATTTATTTACCATAAACAAAATATCTACAATGATTTACAAAATATAATTTTTCTGAATTTTTGAGATGAGGATTAATTATTTATATAATCTGGATTCTTCAGATTACTGTTCTCACCTTGAGTATTATTTTGACAACGTTTCGGTTGATAAAACCTCCGATCTTCAGACGTACCTTGTCGAACTCTCAAATCTTTCTGTCGAATTCATGAATTTATTACTGTGTTGATGAGCAAACATTTCAGTTATAGTCAAGATCGTCTGATCCTTTTGACTTCCGGTTTGTGCTTAGATTGGACGATAGTGACAAGCAAGATATAGTTCCTTCTGATTAGTGATTATCTTCCTCTCAGAAAGCATCACTCCCCCTCTATCTCCCCATGTTAAGAATGGCTTTCTTGTCCGCTTGACCATGTCCGATTATTCAGCCAGACAGACAGCAGAAACAGAAAGTCAAAATCAGCAGGCAATCTTGACTATAACGGAAATTTCTTTTTGTCAGAATAACGTATGGTTAAATTCGGTCCAAGGAGACACACCTTCTCAGATGTTATCTTTTTTTCAGGTTGGTTAGTTGTCTAAGGTGTCCCAACTGAAAAATGCCAACATTCTCGGCTATTTTTTGAACCTGACCATTATGCCACTTTCTGGCTTTCCATATTTAACACTAACCTAAAAATTAAAATCAATACTCCAATAAATTTGAGTTTTTTTTTTGTGTGTGTGTGTATTGATATTCATGTGAAACAAAAAAATTTTCTATTTATTTAAAAAAAAAAATACAACTTTGTTATATATGGGTTGTGGAATTGCATTTATCTGCAAAAGATCTGGCTAATTAGCATATTCTTTTAAACATTCATTTTAATTAATTCCCTATTAGTTTTTTTTTCGGTTTTTTCATGGGATGACCATCTTTAGTTAACTATAATTTTAATTAATTTCCTATTAATTTTTTCTGGTTTTCTTAAAATCATCTTTAGCTAACTATTACGTGTAATTATATTCATGCAGATATTCTACGTAATTTATACTTGCGTAATATTTGTGTAAACAGTTTGCAGCAAACATAAACCTCTTTCCATATATATTTATGTACACGTATATATAATTTTTTTTATTAAAATTTTGCCTATAAAACTCCTCCGGCAAGTTTTGGTCTACTGAGATGAAACTTCATGTATAAACTATTTAAACCAATGCTAAACGTTATATTTGGGTTTTAGCCCGGGAAAATCGGTACAAAAGTGTGAAAATTAAAAAAAAAAATGAAATTTGCCAGTTAAAGGTCAAATGCCGGCATTACGAATATGTATGCATAATGTAATAGCTATTGGTTCATGTTTTAATTTTTAGCCTTGTAGCAAACATGTCTTCATAGCTCAGCCATGAACGACAGAGGCAAAACGTAAATCGAAAGCTAAGCATTTTGGCTTTGATTCTCTGTGGTGGTGCACGAGTTATTTATTTATTTTTTTTTAACTTTTTAAGTCATTACTATATATTGTGTCTTATATAATAAAATAATAAATACGAAATCTGCATTAATCAAAATATCATATTTAAGCGTTTTTTTTTACGACCGGGCAATGCCACGCGCCCTGCTAGTATAATAATAAATACGAAATCTGCAATTATCAAAATATCATATTTAAGCGTATTTCACGATCGAACAATGCTGAGCGGCCTGCTAGTTAATAAAACTGTTACGGACGAATGTAAGAGAGTATCATATATAAATGTTCACTTGCCTATTTACTGAAACCTGGAAGCCAGTATGAAAAGAAGGAAAGAGGAACTCTTATTCCTGTTATAATTTTCACTGAAGTCCAACGATGTGAGCACTTTGTTGGTGTAATGTGATTCCTTTTAAAGGTGCAGAGAGAAAGAATCGTAACAGACCAGTGTTTCCGCTGTTAGATAATTGGATTTCTGTTTGTACTCTTGACGTCCACATTAAAATTTCACCCCTAACCCAATCAGATGCAATGAATCACAATAAGTACAATCGACAAGGATTCTTCCTTTTACTTCCGTCGTTGCAAAAGATGCCCACACAAATTTCCCATTTTTCACTCAGACGCATAGCTCAGATTCTAAATAATACAAGAAGTTGAATGCCTAGGAGAGAATTTGAATGCCCAGGAGATACTGTCGACGAGTATCATAAGTACAGGGTTTTGTCAGGAACTGAAGATAGGGAAGATTTGCACAAAGTTTATCCCAATGGGCATCAAGACAGTTCCTCACCCTCGCTAGAGTCTAGACATTGCTCCCCGTGACTTTTGGTTTTGCCCTAAGCTCAAGGAAAAACTTAGAGGCTATCGTTATGAGACAATTTGAAGAGATGACAGAGGATGTAACGATGGTCACTGACCAACTATTAAAAGATAACATAATAATATCCCCGCTTCAGCATGATGTGACACAAGGTCAGAAAGTGGGGATTCCAACCAGCACCAATAAAGGAGGGCCACTCTGGCCTAGCAAAAATTACGTCGGCATCGCCATCGGCATTACCCAGTAGAGGCGCCTCAGAAAACAAGCAATAAACTTGCGCCATCCGAAAGCCGGGTGGCAAGGCCTGGCTGAGTGGACCTCCTAGGTAATACCCAGGCAGCATAACTGAATCGTTTCCTGAACCCCCAACCCCCACCTGTCGGATTGATCATCAAGAATGGATTTTTGACTTCTACTTTCTACGCAAGTTTCCAACCAACCAGAGCAGCAACGAGACTCGTCCTCATCAAATTCAAAGAATTTAAATGCTTTCACAGCAACATTCAGAAACTGACAAGTTCAGCTTAATTCTGAAGTTAAATAATAATAAAAAACCCTTGAAAGATAAATATTAGTTTTCTGGATTTATTTAAAAAATAATTAGTAAAGCCCTAAGATATTGAATTAAATTTAAAACAAAAAAAAACTCCAAAGAAAACACCTTGTTTGCACAAAAAATAGGCTTATTAGCCCCCAAAAGCGAGAGATTCTAGCTTCGCATAAACAAGAACAAATGAAGTTGTTTAATTATGGTTTCTATGGAAGCCCAAAACGTCAGAAAGCCAAAAGACTCTTTGAAAATGACGCCAGATAGTTGGAAGGAGTAAGTGGTTTCTATTTCTTTTTTTCCCAGCCGTGCATCCGAACATTCTTATCGTAAACGTTTGTATAATTTTTACCGTTTTTTTTAATTTAATTATTTTTCTGCATTCCTGCTTTTAAATTTTTTCATTTTTTTTTTTTAACATTATATAAAAATTATGTTACGCTGAAAGTTACACATTCATTCATGCAAGGAAAATATTAGAATCTTACATATAAGAATTACATTAAAAATGTAATCTAAAAAAAATTGAAATATTTATGGCAATTATAATTTTTGGTATGAAAATATTAAATAAACAAAGCTTAATTCAATGATAATATCAGTACTTTAAGAAATTAATTTTTATTTGAGTTATATTTAATATATTAAACGAACTTTAGGAGATTTTTCGTAATTACATGAAAAAATTAATGTTACATTTTTTATTCTTATAATTTCCATTGATTACTGTACACACAATAACCCTTATCCCGAGTGGCCTGTGGGCCTTGATAAGTGGTGACCTCCATGTAAAAAAAAAAAAAATACGATGCTTTATTTTCATAACAAAAGCAAAAATAAATTCATCTTTTTTTACTATTGAAAACCATAACTTTAGTAATGGTATTTTTTTGTTTAAACAAAATAATACATTTCCATTAAGATTCAAATAAAAATAATGGTTCATTATATTCCGTGATCATTATTTAATAAATACTGAAAATTTTATTAACATTTGTTAATTTCCGGATTTTTGGTGAATTTTTAAATAAAGGGAGGGGTCAAAATGTTTATACATTTTGAGCATCGGCATTCATTTTACATGTATTTACTATATAAAAATTGTCACGGTAACATAAGTGCATCAGCACCGAATATATATATATATATATTAGTTTTTCTTTTTTGATACCTGAAAATAAAGTAACTTCCACTCCCCACTATGAATGTTTTGCGAAATAAGATCCTTTTAAAACACATTTCGGATTATTCATCAAAGTATGATCAAACTGCCTTTGAATGTAGAATTTTGGTTAGTGTCTAATTTTTGACAATTTTGGATAACCCATCGACCCAACCACCTATGCCCACAAAAAAATAATCTGGGCTTCAGATAAAGTTTGTTGTTCATGTTTTACAAGAACCTTGTCGTAAATGCACTTATTTTGCGTAAATAAATAACCCTATTTGGTAAAAATAAACTTCATTCTGTGTCTGACTTGCCCACCAAGTTCCAGTTGTAAATATTGAACAGTCTTTGTTTTATCACAGTTCAATGATACGCTCCAAATGTGCAAATCTCCGCTTTACAATTCGATTCGAATACAACATATAAACGTGTCAGTAACTCTGATACTCTTAGTGCTGTCTGACTTTGCTTGTGATGTTCCTTTTTAATTCTGATACATGAGGTGCCTTCAATAAGTTTCCCGAACCTAAAGACAATGAGTCGAGTACAATAGCCATTAGACCATCTTGCCACAATCTTTAAAAAGTGTTTTCTAACCCCGTGAAACAATTGACAAACATAAAAATCTGATAACTTCCAAATGAAAACAGATTAAAAAGTTTTCCACGTGTCTGAATACCCTATATACCAAATTTTCAGTCGGTAGATCAAAAATTCGTTGAGTGTATAGATTGAGAAGTATCCTCACATACATATCCGAGCTGAGATAGAAACCAAAACTTAAAGACAGTGAGTCAAGTACGATAACCATTTGGCCAGCATAACATGCTCTATAAAAAGTATTTTCCAACCCACTTATACTTAACATAAGGAATCTGTAATATCCGTGTATATATATATATATATATATATATATATATATCGTCAACCACATACAGTACTGTTTCGCTGTATCACAGCTCATCAGTGCGGCTAGACCAGCAGCTTTCCCTAGCAAGGGATTGAACCTAAATTCGTTCAGTGGGATCCAAATTGGGGATACTGGTTTTCAGCCCACACTCGCCCTTGTGCGAATCAAACACTATAGGTGATCTTATTGCAGAGACAGACAAACATCAAAATACGCTAAAGTTGCTTATAGATTTATCACCGTTTTTCATCTCGTGTGTTTGTGGCCAATTAAAAATTTACAACGGATGGCAGCAAACATTAATTGTCACTATAAAAGATATGTCCCCGCAACAGGAAAGAGATTTATCAATGGTAGTTTTTTGGGGGGGTTTTTCGTATTGATTTATCAATTTACCTCTATTCTACAAAGAAAAATTTCAGAGTTTTCTGAGGAAATATTTTTTTTTATTTTAATTTAAAAGAGCAAAACTTACGAGATTTATTGAACAAATATTTTTTTTTAGTTCAAATGATTTATCCTTTTTAAATAATAATCTCATTATAATTATTTCCCGCCTACCTATCTTGTCTTCTATCACAATAGCAGATATACCTAATACTACCAAAATTGAGAACTATATATATATATATATATATATATTATAAACGGCTATATGTTTGTCTGTCTGTCTATCGATTTGTCTGTTACCATATTTTCAAACTATCTCCTCCGAAACTAAAAGTCTCAGAGCTGCGCTAGAGGCCCTCAAATAATTGGATTTTTTTCCCATACGTTTGTCTTTTGCAATGTCTTTCAATAAGTCACAAAGTCAGATATTACAAGATATTTGTTTGCATTTAGAAGAGGATTGTTTTTCACACGGACAGCTATATATCGGTCCTTCCACTGAAATCCATAAGTCTTGAAAGAACCAACACACAAATCAAAACTACCTATAAACTTAACCTCTGGATGAATACAGCTAAAACGATCAATTGATTCTCTAACATTGAAGATCGAAATACTCTTTCATCCAATTCGACATTGAAAGCTATTACCCTTAAATTACTGAGGAGCTTTTCGAGGAAGTATTGGAATTTGCAACTCTTAATTCAGAGATATCAGAGGATGAAATAGAAATTATAAAGAGATGCAGAACAACTGTAGTACTGAGCAACGGAAAACATGTGGGGAAAAAATTAAGGTAATTACCAAGTGATTGTGTAAGCTTCGAGGGGTTGCAAAGGATGCCCTATGCGACCACCCCTACTGGGGTCGAGTAACAAAGGTAACATGGAAAGCAACGAGTGACAAAGGTCCAGCCAACCGTTCGCCAGTATTTCATAAACACAACTAACCACTCGTCAGAGATATGTTCCTTTTATAACAAAAGATTTGTGCCTTCCACTACTCCTCCAAGTCTATATAAGACTCGTCCTCTTAAACATTCAGATTGTAATTCCACCCTCGAGGCCGACTCCACCACGTAAGCAATCCTCTTTTTTATTTTTTATTTTCTCAAAAACAACGGATTAAAAAAGATCAGGTTGGCCTTTTTGATGTTTCTATGGGATTCCCCGATTCGGCTTCAATGACTGACCTAGTGGGGTTATATATCTTGTATAATTTAACCAAGGACATTGAAATAAAAGATATTGGCTTTTACAGAGACGATGGATTTATGATCTTAAAGAATTCCAATGGCGCTAAATGTGAAAAAATGAAAAAGATATTCCTTAAGGTATTTAGAAGAATAAGTTTAAAAGTGGAAATACTATTAAATATCAAAACTGTTACTTTTTTAAATGTAACTCTACATTTAAAGAATAAAATGTATAGACTTTGTAAAAAATATAATACCGACCCATATACGTAAACCAACATTCAAACCATCTAAAATCCATAATAAAACACATCAGTAAAAAATAATTCCGCTAGTGTAGATATTTTTAACATTCACAAACTGTTCTATGATAAAGCACTTAAAGATAGTGGTTACAAAAATCCAAAACTAGAATATATCCAGCCTACATTTAATACTCAAAAACCCAGAAAGAAGAGATGAAAGAAAAGTATATGGTTCACACTCCCTTTTAAATTAAATGTCAAAACTAACTTGGGAAAAAATTCCTTAATCTCATAAAGCAATACTTTCCACTTAATAATATTCTCAATAAAATCTTCAATAAAAATAGGGTAAAATTAAGAACAAATAATAAAGAAACATAATATTCAACACCTTCAGAAATTCAAGCCTTTCAGGACCACAACTAGCGAAGACGTGATCGAGTCCTTCTTACCAGTCACCAGGCTGCCGGAAGACGCCTCTGTCAGCACCCTACCAGGGGCACCAGAGAACTCTCCTGCCACCCTGCCAGAAGTCCATGCTGGTAATCCAACAGATTGTACCATGCGTAAGTCCGGCGATAAAGATTTTTATGACGTGCCATCGAGCCCTTCTGAGATCCTTCCAGCTACTTCTCATGCTTCTGACCCAGCTAGAGATTCTGGCACTCCCAAGAACTCCATACTAGTCGCACATGCGACCACTCCCAAGAACGCTGGAGCTGGAAATGACACTACCCTCAAGAACATGCATGCAATTGCCAAGAAGGCCCCCAGGGCCTTGAGCCGACTGATGCCACACAACGCTCCTAGTGCTTCACAAAACTGCACCAGTGAGTAGGTTGCAGCCCCGGCGCAACCAAGACTAGTGATTTTATCACCAGTCAACATTGTACAGTGTATATAGCTTCAGGGGACTTTGTACAGAATTTTTTTGTTGTGCCCACAAAAAACTCTCCGTGTGTGGGGGAGATAGCTAACGTAAATGTCTCCTCTCATCACCTAGGACATAAGCTCACCAACCCTCTTCTCTATTGTTTCAGAGTGTAGAGTGAACAGAATTCTTTTTCACATCACTCACCCGAAATTCCTCATGAACTTGTGAGGGGGAGGAATGCATGTCAAGCAGGTTTAAATTACAGTTGTTTGTGGGTATTTGTGCGGATACTTTTTGAAATGGAACCTTTTAGTTTTTGCCCAAGTGAGAATAGTCTGAACAGCGCACATTGTGACATAAATAGAAGAAATTGTCAGCAGCTGTATTAAGTTCAACATCAGAATTTTGATTGTCCATGCTCATGTTGTGAAAAAGAACGCTCAGCATTCTTTAGTGAAACTGAACTTGTATTGAACTTGGAGGCCACACTCAGACTTCATCAAGATCGTCATTGGCGTGTGTAATCAACCCTCGTCAGTCTCTTCGCCCATACCTCATCGACTAAGGAAAAGTGTGCTACTCATCCACACACACACACACACACATATATATATATATATATATATATATATATATATATATATGTATATATATATATATATAAACAACATGCACACACATATATAATCAATATACACACACACATATATATATATAAACAATATACGCACACATATAAACAATATACACACATCTATATAAAAAATACACACACACATATATAAACAATATACACATATACATAGGCAATACACACACACACATAAAAACAATATACACACACACACATATATACATAAACAATACAAACACGCACACACACACACACATATATATATAAACGATGCACACACACACACATATAAACAATACACACACATATATAAACAATACACACACAGATATAAACAATACACACACATAAACAATACACACACATATATATATATGTGTGTATAAAAACTACACACACACATATATATATATAGGATATTTATTACTGTGAGTCCAGAATGAGTTTACAAATTGTTTCAGCTAGAGAAAAATCCTCAAAGAGAGGAAAAAACCAACTAGCATCATCAGAATTCATAGATGGACTAAGTTATAAAGTCAAATAAAAATGGAAAGATCGTAGATAAAGGGGAGTTAGAAAAGAAGGAGGAATGCTGGGGGAGAGGACGTTGGAGTTTAAAGTAGTAGGAGTGTATTAAGAAAAGAGAGGGGTTTATAATTAAATATTAATTATGTGTAAATTCTTATATACGTGTTTTCTAACGGTTTAAACTTAAAAGACGCTACTTTTTTTGATAACGGCATAAGTAACAGTTAATTTAAAGGATCACCATGGCAACAGGTTGGAGAGTTAATGTTAGTGAAGGAACGGGTTGAAAATGGGGTTTAAAGTAATTTAACCGGGCGGGGAGAGATTGAAAGATATTTATTGTTTATAAAATGGAAAGAAAAAGAAAAGGAACAATAAGTTAATGAATTATACTTTACAGGTTTATTTTGATAGTGTAAAGATATATATAATTAAATATAATATATATATAAATGAATTAGCCGGGCAGGTAGAAAGTATACGTTACAGGTTTATTTTAATAAAAAATAAAAATAAAAAAAAATATATATATATATATATAAAATAGGTGAAAGCTTAAGTAAGTAACTTAAATAATAGAAAAAAACATTTTTAGTAAGTAACACACAAATACAAGCACACGCATAAATATGTACAGCAAATGCACATACGTAAATGGGGGAAAAGTACATGCGTGATTACACATACATATATATATATATATATATATATATATATATATATATATATATATACATATATATATATACATATACATATATATATATAAACAAACACATATATATATATGCACACATATATAGATACGTAAAAATACACGCATATATACACATATAAACATATATGCAAATACACATACATCCAGATGCACACACTTACACATACATATATATATATATATATACATATACATACATATATATATATAAATATAAATTAGCTGGGAGGGGGGGAAATTGAAAAATATTTTATAAATAATTTTTAAATTATCAGGCGTTGTAGTTGAAGGAAAGAGAGAAGGAGAAAAATATAAATTAATGAATTATAAGTTACAAGTTTACTTTACTAATATAGAAATAGGTAAGAATATCAGTAGGTTAATCAAATAATAATAAATTCATAAAATTATTAGGGAGATATTTATAATAAGTGAATAAAACACATACACACAGAAAAACACACACACACACAAATACACATGTAGAAGATACGTACACAAATACAAATATATATAAACACATACATATACATACATGTAGAAGATACGCACACAAAAGCAAATACATATATATATACATACATATACACATATATATATACACACATATAAATACATACATACACACACAAATACATACATATACACACACACACATATATATATATATATACACATATATATATATATACATATATATATATATATATATATATATATATATAAATTAGCTGGGCAGGGAGAGATTGAAAAAATTAATTTTTTGTTTTTAATTTATTATTTATAATTTTTTGAATTGTCGGGCGTTAAGTTGAAAGAAAGAAATGGGAAATAGAAGGGTAAATAGGTGAATTATACGTTATAGGTTTATTTAATAAAGTAAAAAAAAGTAAGGATATCAGTAAGTTAATTAAATAATAAAAATTAATATAATTATTAATAAAATGTTAATAGTAAGTAGATAACAAAAACACACAAATACATACACATGAGTACACATGTAAAAAAATACACACATCAATGGGGGAGGAGCATGTGCTTGAGTATATGTACAAACACAAATACGAAATATATGTAAATAAGCTTCGTGTTAAAAAATATGATAATTATTATTGAAAGAATTAGTAAGAGGTAAATATAAGAGAAAAGTGTATTATATATGTTATATGTAGATGGTAAATTAAATAATAAATTAAAATAGAAGGTAAGTAAAAGATTAGTTGTTAACAGGTAGATAATAGACCGAAAGGCAAGTCGAAGGATACCAATTGTGATAAGTACGTAATTGAAATAATAGAAATCGAGACCTAACTATGGAAATAGCCAATAAGAAACTATGGGGCGAGAACCTTTAAATAATGACATAAGGCGTGATTAAGGCAAAGGGGGGGGGTACAAGAATGAGTTAGTTAAAGAGAGATGCAGCTAAAAAATGGTGGGATAAATAGGTGGGGGTTCTGTGGAGGGGTTCTTTTAGAATGAATGGGGGACTATATAGTTTAGGTTGTAAATAGGGTGTGTGTAATTCGTTAGTGTTAGATTTTAGGGGTGGGTTATAGTTATTATTAGAAGGGTGAGAAGTTGCTTAAGAGGTGGGATTTATAATGTTTACAATTAAGTGAGGTTTCAGTTTTTTTATTTAGAAGTTTATCTCTATCTCTAAAATTAGTAATCAGTAATTTTTCAGTTAAGCATAAATAACATGGGGAGTTTAGTGATTTACAGGTACTAGCTCTATTAAGAATTTCCCAGCTAATAATTGGGGTGAGGTTGTTTCGGGTAAGTAGTAGATAGTGGTTAGTTAATGAAGTACTATTGGGGTGGTTGGGGTTATTTAGGGAGCATTTATGCACTCTAAATCTGTCTTTGAACGTGGTGCTTGAGAGGCCAATGTAAAATTTTTTGTTTTGTAGGTCTTCAGCAGGGGCAATAGTTGCTTTGTAAACGACATTTGTTGAGAGACAATTTTGCTGGAGCGGGCATTGGGGTTTGTTAAGGCAGTTACAGTTATTTTGACCATTGTTATTATAGTTGTGGTTATTTAGTATTTTATTGTTGTGTTTTTTAATTTTATTTTCTAGATTATTTGTGCAACTGTAGCTAAGCTTAATAGTGTTCTTATTAAAAATTTTATGTAGAATATTACTAGGGGGGAAGTGGTGATTAAGAAGCATGAAGAATTTTTTACCTAATTTAGTTTTTATCATATTGTTATAGGGAGGGTTAAACCAGAGGACTTTGCGGGATCTGTTATTCCTATTTGTATTGTTGGGTTTATTAGGGTCCAAGTATGTAATATTAGGGTTGGAATATCCAGATTCCTTTAAAGCATTTTCAAAGAAGGGTTTGTGTAGGTTAAAAATGCTGGAGTTAGATGAGTTTGTGCTAAGCCTTTTTTCTATTGATTTAGGGATATGTTTAATAATGTGTTTGGGGTGGTTGGACATAGGGTGTATATATAGGGGGTATGTATTATTTTTAGTGTATGGTTCATAAGTATTATTAGGGAGGTTAAAGGTAACATCTAGAAAATTTACTGTTTTTAAGTTGGAAGTTACTTCAATCTTTAGATCCATATTCTTCAGTTCCCTGATGATGTTCTTTTTAATGCCTTCGCACTTTGGGCCGCTTGCGTTTTCAACAATGATAAGGCCATCATCTCTGTAAAGTCCCACGTTGTTGTTGGGGATAAATTTTGTGAGATTATATAGGATGAAAAGGCCTACTAAGTCAGTAGCCTCAGCAGCATCAAAAGCACCCATCGCAAAATTGTCTCTCAACAAATGTGGTTTACAAAGCAACTATTGCCCCTGCTGAAGACCCACAAACAAAAAATTTTACATTGGCCTCTCAAGCACCACGTTCAAAGACAGATTTAGAGTGCATAAATGCTCCCTAAATAACCCCAACCACCCCAATAGTACTTCATTAACTAACCACTATCTACTACTTACCCGAAACAACCTCACCCCAATTATTAGCTGGGAAATTCTTAATAGAGCTAGTACCTGTAAATCACTAAACTCCCCATGTTATTTATGCTTAACTGAAAAATTACTGATTACTAATTTTAGAGATAGAGATAAACTTCTAAATAAAAAAACTGAAACCTCACGTAATTGTAAACATTATAAATCTCACCTCTTAAGCAACTTCTCACCCTTCTAATAATAACTATAACCCACCCCTAAAATCTAACACTAACGAATTACACACACCCTATTTACAACCTAAACTATATAGTCCCCCATTCATTCTAAAAGAACCCCTCCACAGAACCCCCACCTATTTATCCCACCATTTTTTAGCTGCATCTCTCTTTAACTAACTCATTCTTGTACCCCCCCCCCTTTGCCTTAATCACGCCTTATGTCATTATTTAAAGGTTCTCGCCCCATAGTTTCTTATTGGCTATTTCCATAGTTAGGTCTCGATTTCTATTATTTCAATTACGTACTTATCACAATTGGTATCCTTCGACTTGCCTTTCGGTCTATTATCTACCTGTTAACAACTAATCTTTTACTTACCTTCTATTTTAATTTATTATTTAATTTACCATCTACATATAACATATATAATACACTTTTCTCTTATATTTACCTCTTACTAATTCTTTCAATAATAATTATCATATTTTTTAACACGAAGCTTATTTACATATATTTCGTATTTGTGTTTGTACATATACTCAAGCACATGCTCCTCCCCCATTGATGTGTGTATTTTTTTACATGTGTATGTATTTGTGTGTTTTTGTTATCTACTTACTATTAACATTTTATTAATAATTATATTAATTTTTATTATTTAATTAACTTACTGATATCCTTACTTTTTTTTTACTTTATTAAATAAACCTATAACGTATAATTCACCTATTTACCCTTCTATTTCCCATTTCTTTCTTTCAACTTAACGCCCGACAATTCAAAAAATTATAAATAATAAATTAAAAACAAAAAATTAACTTTTTCAATCTCTCCCTGCCCAGCTAATTTATATATATATATATATATATATATATATATATATATATATATATATATATATATATATATATATATATATATATATGTATATATATGTGTGTATATATATATATATGTGTGTGTGTGTGTGTGTATGTATGTATATGTGTGTGTATGTATGTATTTATATGTGTGTATATATATGTGTATATGTATGTATATATATATGTATTTGCTTTTGTGTGCGTATCTTCTACATGTATGTATATGTATGTGTTTATATATATTTGTATTTGTGTACGTATCTTCTACATGTGTATTTGTGTGTGTGTGTGTGTTTTTCTGTGTGTATGTGTTTTATTCACTTATTATAAATATCTCCCTAATAATTTTATGAATTTATTATTATTTGATTAACCTACTGATATTCTTACCTATTTCTATATTAGTAAAGTAAACTTGTAACTTATAATTCATTAATTTATATTTTTCTCCTTCTCTCTTTCCTTCAACTACAACGCCTGATAATTTAAAAATTATTTATAAAATATTTTTCAATTTCCCCCCCTCCCAGCTAATTTATATTTATATATATATATATGTATGTATATGTATATATATATATATATATATATATATATATATATATATATATATATATATATATATATATGTATGTGTAAGTGTGTGCATCTGGATGTATGTGTATTTGCATATATGTTTATATGTGTATATATGCGTGTATTTTTACGTATCTATATATGTGTGCATATATATATATGTGTTTGTTTATATATATATATGTATATGTATATATATATATATATATATATATATATGTATGTGTAATCACGCATGTACTTTTCCCCCATTTACGTATGTGCATTTGCTGTACATATTTATGCATGTGCTTGTATTTGTGTGTTACTTACTAAAAATGTTTTTTTCTATTATTTAAGTTACTTACTTAAGCTTTCACCTATTTTATATATATATATATATATATATATATATATATATATATATATATTTTTTTATTATTATTAAAATAAACCTGTAACGTATACTTTCTACCTGCCCGGCTAATTTATTTATATATATATTATATTTAATTATATATATCTTTACACTATCAAAATAAACCTGTAAAGTATAATTCATTAACTTATTTTTCCTTTTCTTTTTCTTTCCATTTTATAAACAATAAATATCTTTCAATCTCTCCCCGCCCGGTTAAATTACTTTAAACCCCATTTTCAACCCGTTCCTTCACTAACATTAACTCTCCAACCTGTTGCCATGGTGATCCTTTAAATTTACTGTTACTTATGCCGTTATCAAAAAAAGTAGCGTCTTTTAAGTTTAAACCGTTAAAAAAACACGTATATAAGAATTTACACATAATTAATATTTAATTATAAACCCCTCTCTTTTCTTAATACACTCCTACTACTTTAAACTCCAACGTCCTCTCCCCACCACTTCCCCTTCTTTTCTAACTCCCCTTTATCTACGATCTTTCCATTTTTATTTGACTTTATAACTTAGTCCATCTATGAATTCTGATGATGCTAGTTGGTTTTTTCCTCTCTTTGAGGATTTTCCTCTAGCTGAAACAATTTGTAAACTCATTCTGGACTCACAGTAATAAATTTCCTATATACTGCTCTGACTACACATTGAGCACTCTAGTCCGGTTTTTCACCACTGGTAAATAAATATCCGCTCCTCTACAGTTGAGCACTTTACAAAAAAAACTCGGAATCTACCCCATTTAAGAATGGAAAAGATCAACTTCCGACTCTCCCTCAAAAACATTCCAACGATACCAAAAAATGAATACTTTCTTATCCTAATAAGAACAATGGAGGAACTCATTAGAAAAATGCGCTGGAAGGCCTACTTCTTCCTTAAAGAAAAAGATCCTGCTAATCCAACCAACCACTACGGATTTACCAACAAAATTACATCTCCATACATAGAACAATTGGCCGCTTTTGAAACGGATCTAACAGATATTATTAACCACATTTCTTTCCGTAAACAAAAAAATCCTTTCCAACTCCACATGGACAAAATAATTAAAGATATAGATAAATCTAAGCAAATATACCTCAAGGCTGATAAATCACAAAATTTCTACAAAGTCTCCAAACAAAAATACTTAAAACTTCTAAATGATAATCTCACCTCAACATACAAAAAATCAAATATTGACTTAATCAAAGACATTAATATAGATAGTAAAATAATCACAGATACTTTAAACCTAAGCAACAGGGTAGCTAAGCTAGATACTAAAAAGGCATACCTCCTCATAAAAGACCATAAAGAACACTTCCGTACCAGACCACAAACCAGGCTTATCAACCCCACCAGACCCGAAATTGGCAGAATCAGCAAAACAATTCTTGAAAGAATCAATAAACAAATCAAAAATAAATTCAACCTAACCCAGTGGATTAACACCGAAGACACCATTAATTGGTTCAAAAGAATACCTAACAAGAACAAGGCTGCATTTATTCAATTTGACATAGTTAATTACTACCCTTCTATTTCTAAACACCTTTTTGACACTGTCTTGGATTTTGCTTCTACCTTCTCCGATGTTCAACCATTTGAAACTGACATCATTCTGAAATGCCGTAAAACTGTCCTACTAAGCCAGGACTCTCAATGGACTAAAAAAGACCAACCTACCTCCTTCGACCTTGCAATGGGTGCTTTTGATGCTGCTGAGGCTACTGACTTAGTAGGCCTTTTCATCCTATATAATCTCACAAAATTTATCCCCAACAACAACGTGGGACTTTACAGAGATGATGGCCTTATCATTGTTGAAAACGCAAGCGGCCCAAAGTGCGAAGGCATTAAAAAGAACATCATCAGGGAACTGAAGAATATGGATCTAAAGATTGAAGTAACTTCCAACTTAAAAACAGTAAATTTTCTAGATGTTACCTTTAACCTCCCTAATAATACTTATGAACCATACACTAAAAATAATACATACCCCCTATATATACACCCTATGTCCAACCACCCCAAACACATTATTAAACATATCCCTAAATCAATAGAAAAAAGGCTTAGCACAAACTCATCTAACTCCAGCATTTTTAACCTACACAAACCCTTCTTTGAAAATGCTTTAAAGGAATCTGGATATTCCAACCCTAATATTACATACTTGGACCCTAATAAACCCAACAATACAAATAGGAATAACAGATCCCGCAAAGTCCTCTGGTTTAACCCTCCCTATAATAATATGATAAAAACTAAATTAGGTAAAAAATTCTTCATGCTTCTTAATCACCACTTCCCCCCTAGTAATATTCTACATAAAATTTTTAATAAGAACACTATTAAGCTTAGCTACAGTTGCACAAATAATCTAGAAAATAAAATTAAAAAACACAACAATAAAATACTAAATAACCACAACTATAATAACAATGGTCAAAATAACTGTAACTGCCTTAACAAACCCCAATGCCCGCTCCAGCAAAATTGTCTCTCAACAAATGTCGTTTACAAAGCAACTATTGCCCCTGCTGAAGACCTACAAAACAAAAAATTTTACATTGGCCTCTCAAGCACCACGTTCAAAGACAGATTTAGAGTGCATAAATGCTCCCTAAATAACCCCAACCACCCCAATAGTACTTCATTAACTAACCACTATCTACTACTTACCCGAAACAACCTCACCCCAATTATTAGCTGGGAAATTCTTAATAGAGCTAGTACCTGTAAATCACTAAACTCCCCATGTTATTTATGCTTAACTGAAAAATTACTGATTACTAATTTTAGAGATAGAGATAAACTTCTAAATAAAAAAAACTGAAACCTCACTTAATTGTAAACATTATAAATCCCACCTCTTAAGTAACTTCTCACCCTTCTAATAATAACTATAACCCACCCCTAAAATCTAACACTAACGAATTACACACACCCTATTTACAACCTAAACTATATAGTCCCCCATTCATTCTAAAAGAACCCCTCCACAGAACCCCCACCTATTTATCCCACCATTTTTTAGCTGCATCTCTCTTTAACTAACTCATTCTTGTACCCCCCCCCTTTGCCTTAATCACGCCTTATGTCATTATTTAAAGGTTCTCGCCCCATAGTTTCTTATTGGCTATTTCCATAGTTAGGTCTCGATTTCTATTATTTCAGTTACGTACTTATCACAATTGGTATCCTTCGACTTGCCTTTCGGTCTATTATCTACCTGTTAACAACTAATCTTTTACTTACCTTCTATTTTAATTTATTATTTAATTTACCATCTACATATAACATATATAATACACTTTTCTCTTATATTTACCTCTTACTAATTCTTTCAATAATAATTATCATATTTTTTAACACGAAGCTTATTTACATATATTTCGTATTTGTGTTTGTACATATACTCAAGCACATGCTCCTCCCCCATTGATGTGTGTATTTTTTTACATGTGTACTCATGTGTATGTATTTGTGTGTTTTTGTTATCTACTTACTATTAACATTTTATTAATAATTATATTAATTTTTATTATTTAATTAACTTACTGATATCCTTACTTTTTTTTACTTTATTAAATAAACCTATAACGTATAATTCACCTATTTACCCTTTTATTTCCCATTTCTTTCTTTCAACTTAACGCCCGACAATTCAAAAAATTATAAATAATAAATTAAAAACAAAAAATTAATTTTTTCAATCTCTCCCTGCCCAGCTAATTTATATATATATATATATATATATATATATATATATATATATATATATATATATGTATATATATGTGTGTATATATATATATATATACATATGTGTGTGTGTGTGTGTGTATATGTATGTATATGTGTGTGTATGTATGTATTTATATGTGTGTATATATATATGTGTATATGTATATATATATATATGTATTTGCTTTTGTGTGCGTATCTTCTACATGTATGTATATGTATGTGTTTATATATATTTGTATTTGTGTACGTATCTTCTACATGTGTATTTGTGTGTGTGTGTGTGTTTTTCTGTGTGTATGTGTTTTATTCACTTATTATAAATATCTCCCTAATAATTTTATGAATTTATTATTATTTGATTAACCTACTGATATTCTTACCTATTTCTATATTAGTAAAGTAAACTTGTAACTTATAATTCATTAATTTATATTTTTCTCCTTCTCTCTTTCCTTCAACTACAACGCCTGATAATTTAAAAATTATTTATAAAATATTTTTCAATTTCCCCCCCTCCCAGCTAATTTATATTTATATATATATATGTATGTATATGTATATATATATATATATATATATGTATGTGTAAGTGTGTGCATCTGGATGTATGTGTATTTGCATATATGTTTATATGTGTATATATGCGTGTATTTTTACGTATCTATGTATGTGTGCATATATATATGTGTTTGTTTATATATATATGTATATGTATATATATATATATATATATATGTATGTGTAATCACGCATGTACTTTTCCCCCATTTACGTATGTGCATTTGCTGTACATATTTATGCGTGTGCTTGTATTTGTGTGTTACTTACTAAAAATGTTTTTTTCTATTATTTAAGTTACTTACTTAAGCTTTCACCTATTTTATATATATATATATATATATATATATATATTTTTTTTTTATTATTAAAATAAATCTGTAACGTATACTTTCTACCTGCCCGGCTAATTTATTTATATATATTATATTTAATTATATATATCTTTACACTATCAAAATAAACCTGTAAAGTATAATTTATTAACTTATTTTTCCTTTTCTTTTTCTTTCCATTTTATAAACAATAAATATCTTTCAATCTCTCCCCGCCCGGTTAAATTACTTTAAACCCCATTTTCAACCCGTTCCTTCACTAACATTAACTCTCCAACCTGTTGCCATGGTGATCCTTTAAATTAACTGTTACTTATGCCGTTATCAAAAAAGTAGCGTCTTTTAAGTTTAAACCGTTAAAAAACACGTATATAAGAATTTACACATAATTAATATTTAATTATAAACCCCTCTCTTTTCTTAATACACTCCTACTACTTTAAACTCCAACGTCCTCTCCCCACCACTCCCCCTTCTTTTCTAACTCCCCTTTATCTACGATCTTTCCATTTTTATTTGACTTTATAACTTAGTCCATCTATGAATTCTGATGATGCTAGTTGGTTTTTTCCTCTCTTTGAGGATTTTCCTCTAGCTGAAACAATTTGTAAACTCATTCTGGACTCACAGTAATAAATTTCCTATATACTGCTCTGACTACACATTGAGCACTCTAGTCCGGTTTTTCACCACTGGTAAATAAAAATATATATATATATAAACCAAGTAAAAGTTAAAATAAATAATGTTGTCCTGTTTAGGGGGTCACAATATTAAGGTGAAAGTGTCCTGGTATTCACTGCAAGCAGTTATACTATGCGTGTGCTCTCTGTTCGATGACAGAAATAACTTACATAGTGCCAGACGGATCCATACTATCATAGATGTGGTGTTAACTCCTTCAGAATAACCTCGCCTCTGAAAATTAATTTCCCTGAAATATAGTTTTCCTTTCTCGAGTTGACCCTCAAACGGTCTGTCAATTTCCTTTTTCTGCTGCAACGACGTATTACGGTACTAATTTGAGGGTGTTCCATGTCAAATGTCATACAATAGGTCCGACGTCTCTTCTTTTGGCGGAGTTTCAATTAACTCATTCAAAGTGCGTTTGTGCATCTGATTCAAGTGTTTCTTATGCATGGAATGTAGTCTTTGAACCATGTAGACCATACGACCGATCATGTTCTTGATTGTTCCTTGTTTCCAGAAAGTATTCTTATCTTTGTGCATTTGGAAGAATATTTTTTCTCGCAGCATGTAATTCTTCTTGGAAATAGTTGTCTTTGCGGGTTTTACTCGTTTTGGCAATAATTTGTCAAATATATTGGATTGTGTAGTGGACTTTCGGTCAGCGTTCAAGTTGTGGATAACTTGGCAAAGACTAAAGTTACCTCTCATGAAAGAGGAGAACTATTTATGGCACAATGGGAGATTCCATTGTGCACACATGGGCCAGTCTATTCTTTGGATTGTGATTGGTTGAATCACCTGATTGGATATGCTTGTACATAAATACAAGCCCTCAGTCCAGCTCAATCTGGTGTCAGTCTTGTACATAAGCTGGACCCTTGATAAGTGTTGCTGCTATTATTATTATTATTGTTGTTGTGTGTTATTGACTACTACAGTTCTTTTTATTATTCTACAAAAGACTGGCTGTATTTTTATCATGAACATCACTTCAGCTGGTGACATCTGGAATGGTGTTTTCTCATTAGGCGATATGCAGTACACTTGAAGAAATTGTTGCAATGCTTTTTCGGATGGAGCCCTCTTCAAGGTGTCCACAAATCTTTCAACCTTTCCATTTGACCTTGGGTGGTAAGTCAGAGTTGTGATGCGGTCCATTTGGAAATCTTCCATGAACCCGGATGTAAACTGAGTGCTGTTATTTGACACTAAACAGTCAACCACTCCGGACCGTGCGAATAACTCATGAAGAGTTTTTATAGTGAAGTCAGTAGTTATGCTTTCACACCTAAAGACTTCACTCCACTTAGAGAAGCTTTCCACTATTATGGGGTAGTACTGTAGGTAGTCAGTTTTGGGTCATGTGCTAAATTGAATTGATGGCGCTTTAACAGCTAGTGCACATCCGCTGCATGCTTTCACCTTTTCTTCAATATCATTTGTCCAGGTTTTTCCAGTACACGTATGAACACATTAAACTTTTCAGGTTGTCCTGTGTGAAAATCTAAAGAACAACTACTCTCTCCCGATATAATAATACCTGGTCGCATGTTGAGAAAACCTCTGCTACTTGTTCATCAATCTTCAATTTTTCCTTAGTTTCTCTTTAAAATTGTCGCTTTCGGTTTCTTTCCTTACATCATCCAGAGTAACAAGAAGTTCTTTCACAATGTTACATAAAATCGAACTATAATTTCTATAAGATCGTAGTGATGTGATCATCGAGTCTTCAAGTAGTTCACCATTCCTTGGTATTAACTGGGACAGCTCGCCTGCATGTCCTAATTTATTTTTTAATCTCTATATAAATAAAATGAACTCATTTTTTCCCGTCGGATTTTTACCTTAATAGGATTAAAAATCAAGATATTTCATGCAAATATAATATGCACAAACGGCAGAACAATATCTGAGGTGTGTTATAGGCTTATTATTTCTCAAATTCCTCGATAATCTTAGATTTCTATACTTTTTCTGCTGAGAAGTCACGGCCAAAATCGGTTAAGATCAATGGAAGTGGTAAAATATTTTCTCTCTAATAAATTCCTCCTCCCCCTGCCACCACTTAACACCGTTTGGGGATCGTTCGCAAGGAACAGTTGAGAAGAGAACACCGGTTTGGCTTCGTAGTTCTTTCATGTGAAGTTATTTAAAATCACTAAACTAAGCTGCAGTGCTCTGTGGCGTAGTGGTTAGCGTGCTGGACAATTCACATTATATTTTCACGTTCGCGCCGACCTACCGTAGTCGTTTTTTTTTGTTTTTTTTCCTAAACAACTGGAATGGACTTTTCTTGGTGGCCGAACTGTTAACGTTGCAGATTTTTTTTTTCACACTTTATTTTCCTACTTTTACTCATGACTCCGGGTTTGATCCTTCCTACTTACCTACCATAACATTTTTTAACCCCCCCCCCGTCCCGGAAACAAACACTCGGGCAACGCCGGGTACCCCCGCTAGTATATAATAATACCTGGTCGCATGCTGAGAAAATCTCTGCTACTTGTCCATCAGTCTTCAGTTTTTCCTTAGTTTCGCTTTAAAATTGTTGCTTTCGGTTTCTTTTCTTAAATCATCTTATCCAGAGTAACGGAAAGTTCTTTCACAGTGTTGCATAGGATCGAACTATACTCTCTCTCTCTCTCTCTCTCTATGATCACATAGTGATGCGATTACTGAGTCTTCAAGTGGTTCACCATTCCTTGATATTAACTGGGATAACCTGTCTGCATGTTCTAACTTCTTTGACAGAAGGACCTCCATATCTAAGTCATAAATTGATAAGATTGTTCCCCATCTTTGGAGCTTGCTTACCATTCTTGTGGGCAACCCTTTCTTTGAACCAAAGATAGAGATCAGCAACTTGTGGTCCGTTTGAAGTTTGAAATGTCATCCATAGAGAAATCTGCAAACTCTTGTTATCACAATAATGATACTTCAGGATTCTTTCTCTATCTGGGAATAATTTCTTTCCGCAAGCAGTAGGGTTCTCAATGCGTGTGCTATCAGTTCTGTAGAACCTTCAGGCATTTTATGCAGGGTGCACGTGCCGATTCCATATGCGATCGCGTCACATGTGACGATAATATCTAAATCTGGGTTGTAATAAGTAAGGAAGCTCTTTTAACTTTTCAAACACCATCTTGCATTCCATGGTCCAGTTCCAAATCATGTCCTTCCTCAGCAGTTCATTGAAAAGTGCATGCAATGTGTGCATGTTAGGAATGAAGGCTTCATAGTAATTAGCTTAGCCTAAAAACTTTGCAGTGTTGTCATGTTGTGTGGTTCAGGCATATTTTTTATTGCAATGGACCTTTTCGGATCGGGCCGTCTACTATCTATGTATTTTATTTGGTTGGGGAAAAATTTGCATTTCGTGTCTAAGTGTAAAACCGTACTCATTTATCTTTTTGGACACTTGATAAGCGTTTTTTTTTTTTTGACGTTGCTCTATAGATTCGATTTTCATTAGAATATCGTCCAGGTATCTGATGAAAAAAATCAAGGCCGCTCAACATCGTGTTGATTATCTGTTGAAAGATAGTTGGTGCAACTTTGATTCCAAAAGCTAACCTATTGAATTTAAATAGTTCCTTGTGGTAATGCGCAAAAGTTTTGAGCTTTCTTCCTCAAGAGGAATCTGTAGGTATGCTTTGCTCAGATTTATTTTCGAGAATATTTTCCCTTCCTTTAGTTTTATAAAAACTTCCTCAGGGCTGGATATCGGGTAATAATGATGCTTAAGTGCTGCATTCAACCCGGTTGAGAAGTCTGTACAGACTGATATCCTTTGATTTTTTCTTCACATACACGGTAGGGCAGCCCATTCACTGTAGTCAACGGAGGTCAAAATTTCTGCTTCGACGAGTCTGTCCAGTTCTACATCAATCTTTTGTATAGAGGCAAAAAGTATGCTACGTTTCTTTTTTTTTGAAGACTGGGGTGGCATTGTCTTGTGACTTGAACTTCGCTTCCATAGTGTAGTACAGTGGCATTGTTTGTCTGAAAAACATTGAGAAACTACTCCTTCAGGTCTTTCTTTAGTTTTTCAGCTTACGATGTAAGGATGTTGACAAAAATCGCTAATGGGCGATCCCAGATTTAAAATTTTTTTAATTCAGTCTGTCCCAAAAAGGTTATTAATGTTTTTTTAATAAAACATCTTGAGATTCAGTGTTTTTCCCTTCAATGTTACGTTAATGGTAACCTCACTTTCAAATCTTATTCTTTCTCCAGTTATTGAACCAGCAACTTTCTTGATTTTCACCATCTTCGGTTTTCCGATTTTGCACCAAGTATGGTGGTTTATGATGGACAAATCCTAACCACTACCAAGTTGAAGCTTAACATTCTTGTCCCTAATTTTTACTTCATTGAGTCCTCATTGTCTTTTTTTAGCTTCTGTGAGGTCCTTTGCTCTTCAATATAAGGCATCTGCACTAATCACATTTCCTCAGCAAAAAATTTTTGAACTCCCCCCTCCTTTTCTTAACGGAAAACACTCATAAAAACTTTGCTTTTCAACTTCATATCATTAAATCATGCCATACGTTAGACATGGTAATTTTATAATGAAAAATTTTATTTTGTCTGATGAGAACAATAATGAATGAAATGGTCTGCACATCATAGCAAAATATGACTATATTTACATAATAAAAATTATATATATATATTTATGTATATATACATATATATGGTAGCTTCCTTCAGTCTTGACAGACTATGGATACCCACTGTAAGGGTCCTTGTGCATGAAATTTTTTGTGGCAAGAGTTGCGCAATCTCAACCACACCTATCCTGAGTCAGCATTGTTATATACCAGTGGCAAACGGGGATTTAGGACTACTGGAAACAATGCCGAGATGAGCGGAGAGCACATACCGATCTTGTACTAGCCAGGCTCAGCGTTACTTAACTTCATTGATCTGATCAGAACCGGTACGTCAACGTGATTCTGCCATACATATGTCAGCAATATAAGGATATGGTATAACAATTACATTTGCAGTTTTTATAAACTTCCGCTGAAACCGAGAGAAAGGTAATGAGGTTCAGATCCAGGAAGCCTGGTTGGGTAATGCTTCGTAATGAAATAATAAAATTTGATTATTGTTGACAGAAGATGCATGGTAAAGTTAGGGTGAACTGTCGATGGTTGGACACCGAAAGTATCAGACACTACGCGACAGAAGAGACGTTGCATGAGCGACCAACAAGTGAATTCAAGATCAAAGAAAACAAAGAAAAATATTAGGAACTGAAAAGTTTGAATTGGACGCCATAATTTCATAAAATTTTTCAGTTTCACATAATTTCAAAGTGTTATACCAAAAAGTAAAAACAAATTGACAAATGATAACATTACAATCAACCAAACAAGTGACAAGATAGTGTGGAACGCTCGTGTGTGAATATATGCATACACACATATTTATATATGGTTTCATCGAACTATATACGAGTATACTGGATTTCATTTTCTCTGTCTAGTATATTGAGCAATTTTATTTGGATGGGATTGTCTTATACAAATATTTCTTTCCAATATTTTATAAGATTTGAAACCACTAGATTCACCAATCTATAATATAATTCATTTCAATAACTTAAAGTGTATATATATATATATATATTGCGACGATATGTAACTGTTTATCCTCGAATAAATAATAAATATATATATATATTAAATTTATTTATGCAAACATTAATGGGTACATATGTGTATACACGTTTCTGTAATCACCCGTTTTAGGGAGAGTATGTCTTCAGGCCAAGAATTTAACTCAAAATTTCACTCAAGATACAAAGACCATTCTCTTATATTACCTACAAAAACAGAATCTTAAATTCAGGGAGGGGGACACAAAGAAGTATCTCATCTCCCGCAGACCAACCTCCTACCGTCTATTCCAAAATAAAGAGGGGGGGGGTCAGCTGACCGGTTTCGCCCTCGTTTTTTCAAAGCTGCATCAAGGGATTTCCAATTAAAAAGAAAAAAAAATCAAAAAAATTATACGTTATTAAAATAAAGTTACGTTGCGTTCTGTTCATGGGTGAAAAAAACAAAACAAATAAAACAACGTTATATTTTCAAAGATCCCTGGGGTTAATCACGCACAAACCTAAGAAAAATCCCCTCTGTTTACAGCGAGAAGGCCTCCTCAACAGAACGTGAATAGTCTCCAAGACCTTTAGATGGAATGTGGAGTGAGCGTTACGAATTCGAAACTGGATACTGCAGGTAATTTTCTTTGTTTTGTTTTTATTTTTGAAAAACGCCTGATAAGGAACTCGATGCTATTTTCATTTTGCTTAGGTTTTTTACATTTCTTCTGCTGTGGGCAATTTTTATGCGGTGGGGTGGGCATACTACCACTAGGCAACGCCGGTTAATGGGTACTGCTAGTATATATGTAAAGTTAAGTATTTTTATTTTTGTATCTAAAAGATTCACTTTTAAACTAGTCAACCGATCATTATGAATTTTGGAACATAGCTGCTAGGTGTAAGGATGTGTAACGTAGGCTATATTTAGTTTGATCTAGTCTCATGCAAACTGGTCAAAGAGAAAGTTGAAGCTCTTTGTGAAAATTCTGATACTATTGATCTTACTTAAAATTCAACAATATCAATTATTATTCCCCAAATTTCAGATTATTTTTAAGGATTTTTAGGAAAGGTTTTCGCTGGGGTAGAGATTAATCGTCACTCTTTTACTCAAATTTTAGTTAACACCGTTTTCAATTAGAGCATGATTTAACACCATATAACAATTAGGATTTGACTGCAGCATAGACATAGTTAACGACGGTATATTTTCACATACTGCCCACCTCAGTAGGATGTCCAATTAGCACCCATAAAGAATGAGTACTCTGGCCTAACAAAAATTTCCTGGGCATCCCCATCGCATTCCCTGGTAGGGGCGCCTCAAATGACAAGCAATAAACTTGTTCCATCCAAAAGCTGGGTGGACTTCCTAGGTAATAATCAGGTAGTGTACCTCAATCTGAAAGGTATCAGGCCAGTTCCTGGCTGCACAACTGTCGGGCTGATTGTCAAGAATGCCTGGTACTTTTTACCTAGTCTTCAAGCAGCTGAAGTAGCAAGGAAACATTAAAAAATAATAGGTTATCCATTAAGCTAATCACAAACACCCTACCAAATTAAAAAATAAAAAAACAAGTAAAGCATGCATGGTATGCCATGAGTGCACAGTGAACGAGGTATAAAAAAATGACTAAGTTCAGCATTGCCCCTCTCCCCCCCCCCGCCCAATTTAGCCCCAAAATCCCAAGTTAACGTCAAATCCTGGTAAAAATAAACAAACGGTGCAGTTTTAGGCCTTAACATATGTAAAAGTTGAGTTCAGCACCATGAAAACCCGCCAAATAGACATACACAGAAAATTTGGGACAAATATGGTAAAATAGTCCCCAAAATGGAGCGTTTTTTTTAACCCTAAAAGAGCCCCTGGGGCACGCCCAAGAGTTATCGCGAAGTATAGACAAACAAAATTATATAGAAATCAGTTGGTTACAAATTTTCAGAAAGTTTTATAAAAATCCAAAGCATCAATTTTTTTTTTAATAAGCATAAAAGTGTCAATTTTAACCATTTTAACTCTAAAGTGCTAGAGGGGGCAACCGAAGTTTTCCCGGAAAATCCGTTCCGTTAGTTTTTTACTCATATTATGTTTAATGTTTGTGCAAAATTTCAAAAAATTCCAAGGCGAAGTTATTGAGAAAAGTGCAAACAGACGAACGGACAAAGGTGAATTTACAGGTTCACCTACCTTTTGTAGTGTATTTCTTTTTAAATGTTAACGTTTGACCTTATTTAATCTTTTGACAACAAGATTATTTTTTTTTTTTTTGTATCCGACCGACGTCAATTTCTTCTCCTTTTCCACATTTCGTCACATTTTATTCGTTTCACCGATTTCAATCTTCAAAGCTTTCTTTTGTGAAAGGATAACATTTCAGCTGCATTTAGTATGTTTTTCCCCCTCGGTGGCCATTCAGAACATTATACATTATAACGAGATCCGTTTTGTTAGACTGGCCTCCTGAATTCATGCCGACAAAACGCCTCATTAATCATACATTCTAAAAAAAAAATACTTTGGAATTTCAACAATTGTATAAATATCGAAGCTAACATAACAAATACAGAAAATATTTTTTAAAGTATAAAAAAGAAAGAAAATCTCCAAAATTTCCCGATCGTAAACATAGAAATATTATTAGAAATGGACACAATAGAGGAAAACAAGTCCAAAATACATTGACGATAAAAAAAATATCGATATAATAAGGTCATTCAAGGTAAAGGAAACTAAGTAAAATATTTCAATGGTGAGCATACCAATATCATTATTACACACAAAAGATATAAACCAAGTTTTACACAGAGTAATTATATACGTAGCATTATCTACATAATAAAGTAGAGTCATTATCGGATTTCGTCATCTCTCTTTAATACAAAATACATACTTCACCTGCCAATAAGCGTAATGATCTGTCAGTGTACATAAACGAAAATTAAAATTCCAATCGATTTAATCGATTACATACTATGTCCTAACAGACATATTCTTTAGTAACAGACATTACTCTATATTCACTTGTATTTTTTTCTATTGATTAGCCAATGGAATCGCTGCATTGTTACAAATTACAGATTTTATACATACAGTTATATATCATGTTCGTCTAGTCTTGAGATAATAGATAAGGGTGCCTGCACAAATAATTGTGAAGCAAGAATTGCATAATCTCAACAATACTCCTGAGTCGGCACTGCTTGATTCCAGTGGCAAAGAAAAATCCACGACGACTGGAAATAATGCTGAGATAAGAAGAGAGCACATACACCCGGTATTCTTAGATATTCACTTAAGGAGAACCTGTGTGTTAACGTAATTATGCTGTAGAGAGTAATTGCTTTTATTATATATATATAAGAACAAGTAGTTAATAAAACATGTTAAAAAACACTTTGAAAAAGAGTTAAAAACATATTTAATTTTAAAAAGGAAGCACTAAATTAAGTGGATAGTTCTTAATCCGTGGAGTTTCGAAGAAATACTTTCCTTCTTATCAGAGGGTAGGATTTAGCAAAATGAGGGATCGGATTTTGCTTGCTAAAGTATTTGAGGAAACTACAAGTCAGTCATAGATCTTACTTGGTAACAAATAGTGAAGCAGAGGGAATAGGGCGAAGAAAAAGGTGATTTCACGTGAATGGATAGTCTGGTGAAGGGTAAAATATCCAATAATGGTAAAATCAAAAAATCCAGAATCCAAAAAAGTTGGTTAAATTTCCATTTCCACAAGTAAAATCCAAGCGATTCGCGTAATTGGAAAATGATCCAAAGTAATCCAAAAGATAGAAGTCCGTGGAATAATTCACAAATGGATACAAGGAAAAGGGAATGAGTTCAAATAAGATTATCAAAATAAAGATAAGATGTTCGTAGAAAAAGAAATGGAAGAAATTTAAAACTCGACTGTCAAGGCTAATTTAAGAAAATCTCTCTCTTTCTCTATATATATATACACTAGCAGGTAGACTTAACGCTGCCCTGGATTGAATGAAGATTAACTTCCAATACTTAAAAATACATTGAAAACAATGAAATCGATCAAATCAATCGATTGCCTGCAATAGTCACGAACCCACTGCAGTGCACTGGGAGGAAGTTCACATACATCTCTACAGTGACGGTCAACAATAAGTTGTAGTCTACATTGCACTGTAGAAAAAACTAGTTAATTTTATGAAATCATTTTTACATAATGACTTGAATTAAAGTTTAAAATACCAAAATCAAGTATCATGGTTCAATTGTGCTCTAAACAAAAACATTCATTTCGAACACGCCCTCGTTTTATCAAAGAACCTACTGATTTTATATGCCGGACATTTCTGCTTGTGCAGTGATAAAACTTTTCAAATGCATTTGTGATGTTAAACCGTACAAAAGTGATACTTTGATCAAAGTGGTATGTCCCTTCTTTAATGGGATTTTTTTTCAGTTATCGATTTTCGGTACTTATCAGAGGCATTCTAATACAAAACCTATCTAAGAATACTCCCAGGAACACAAAGCACATTTTTTTTTACGAGGGAGCCATCACTTATCAAGGCCCGAAGGCCATTCGAGAATAAGGGTTAATGAATGTAAGGGAGTAGTGAAGTAATCATTAATGATGGAAATTGGGTAGAATTTGATTATTTATGAGGACGACTTAACAGGAATTTGTTTACATTAGATTTGAATGCCACCATGTTGTATTTAGCTGGGAAGCGTGCCAGCGGACAGAGTTCCAAAGGAGGGCAGTTCTGGGAAATAAGCTTTGTTCATGGAATCTGCATTTTACATTTAGGCACAGACAGAGCGTGGGAGAAATTGTTGATAGTAGTTGTAACTAATCGAGCGTTTTTTGAGAAAGTTTGGCAACGGGTACCATAGATTGAAGCTCAGACGAGCACTTGCCATGAAAATAACGATAGAGCAGAGTCGGGCTCGCAATGGCTCTTCTGTGAAATTCGTGTGAATTTTCAATGAAGTTGGTCCAGCCATTTTGAAGTCCATGAGAACGAACTCTCATACAAACACAAAGTGCTTTTATATATAAGCGGAGACGGATATATATGAGAATACATTTACAGCAACAAGGTTGCATAAAAGACAACTAAAGTGGATACAGTCATTTTGGAGTCCATAAGGAACGAACTCTCACACAAACACAAAGTGCTTTTATATATAAGCGGAGATGGAGATATA